>NW_027505966.1:0-127711 GCF_021521415.1 Bidens hawaiensis | reverse complement strand
AGAACTGCGTTTATGAGTAAATCCAACACGAAAGTAGGGCTACCGGTAACGGGGCCTTACTAGTTGGTATCAGAGCAAAGTTCGAGAGATTTAAGCATCCTACATGCTTAGACTCGAACAGAGAATGAGATTTAAGTAAAGAAAAGAAAGAAGATGCCAGTTCAATAATGCCATGTGTCGCTCAAGCAAGCTCAGTAAAGGTAAGATGAACGATTAATGATGTATGTTAAATGATAAAGAAAGAATATGTGAATGATAGGGATAGGATTACTTGATCATTTTGATTGACTAACTGTTTAAGTAGAACCAGCACAAATAGACTCATAAAGGGGAGTGTATAGGACACGGAAAGTAACGTGATCAGCTAATCACAGCTTGCCACTGTTATTACCTGTTAGCCTTACTATCCTTGTACTAAATAGTTCCTTGAGTGATGATGTTTGTGTTTTCCCTTTTAGAATACGATGGCTGGAGCTGGAGACATTGCTGGAGCTGGAGGTCGCACTGGACGACGCGGCAGGCCTCGTCGTGTCCAGCAACCTTCGGTTGAGACAGCTTCCAACACCGGAGATGAGGGGAGTGCAGCTGGAGGAGGTCTGGTCAACAACGAAGGGTTTCAACTGGATCCCGCAATTCAAGCAGCTATTGTTCAAGCTGTAGCCACTGCCGTGAAGAATATTACTCCGGGAGGGTCTGCTGGAAGCCGTGAAAGAACTGCTGGAGGGGCAGGAGGTGAGGGTAGGAGAGATGAGGAAGAAGAGAGGGAGGCATCGAGTGTGCTTAAGTCTGGGAAGGTTGGTGACAGGAAGAGAGGCCGAGGTGGGTGAAACTATAAGTCCTTCAAGGGATGCGACCCACCGAAGCTGACTGGGTTGGGAGACGCAATCGCTACTCTTCAGTGGATAACCGCCATGGATAAAATTATCCGCATTAGCGAGTGCCGTCCCGATCAAGCTATCGGTTATGCCACCCAATTGTTTGAAGATGAGGCAATGTATTGGTGGGAATCGATTGAGCAAAGAAGGAGTCGAGAGGAAATCAAGGCCATGAAGTGGGAGGATCTGAAAGAGTTAGTGATGAAGAGGTTCTGTGCTGATGCAGAAGTTGAAAGGGCGGAGATGAAGTTCTTAAACTTGAAAGCTGGGACAATGAAACATCGTGAGTACACCACCGAGTTCAATCGAATGTCTAGGTTGGTGCCCGATATGGTCAACACTGAGGCTAAGATAATCAAGTGTTACGTGAGGGGATTACCACAGAGAGTCCGCATGTTAGTCAGGACAAGTAAACCTGCTACTTTCGATTCTGCTGTCGAACTCGCAGAGATGGTCTATGCAGACCTGGCTGCGGATGATGTAGTGGTGGGAGACGAGAAGAAAGAGAAGAAATGGGTCGCTCCTGCTAAACGACCCGGTACCCAGATGTGGAACCCTAAGAACAAGCAGCCGAGAGTTTGGGAGAACAGGTCGTGCAAGACTTGTGGCAAGGCACACATTGGTGAGTGTAGGTGGGGAAAGGGTTCGGATACATGTCATAAGTGTGGAAAGATGCATGCTGGAGAGTGTAGAGTTGGGTCGAATGTTTGCTACAAGTGTGGGAAGGCAGGTCATTATGCTCATGAGTGCAGTTCTAAGCCTGCATGCTACAAGTGTGGTAAGACAGGTCACTTTGCTAGAGAATGCACCGAGGGTGAAGCTGGAGGTAGTGGAAGGAAGGATGCCGATCAAGCTAGGCCAAGAACTAGAGCCTACATGCTGACCCAAGAACAAGCCAAGCAGATTTTGGATGTCGTCACAGGTACGTTTCTAGTGAACGGTGTTTCCGCTTCTGTATTATTTGATTCGGGCGCAAACAAAATTTTCGTAGCCACACCGTTTAGTAAACTAGCTAAAATGAAATGTTGCCGAGTATCTGAAACTCTTATAGTAGAAACCCCTAGCGACACTTCGGTTGAAATAATAAAAATGGTTAAGAACGCTAAGATAGAACTAGAGGGACATGAGTTCCCTGTTACCTTGTACGTTATGACCTTGGGAGGGTTCGATGTGGTTTTAGGTATGGATTGGTTGTCTAAGTTTGAGGCTCAGATAGTATGTAAGAGTAGGATAATAAGGTTAAAGTCCTTGGATGGTGGTGCGGTGACGGTTTATGGTGATAAGGAAAGTTATGGGCTTAATGACATTTCGATGATAAAAGCCGAGGGTTTGTTAATGCGAGGGTGCGGTGCCTACCTGGCGTATGTCGTCAACGCTACGGCCGAGACGAAAGAAATGTAATATGTTCCTATTGTGTGCGACTACCTAGAAGTATTCCCTGAGGATCTTCCGGGGTTGCCACCGGAGCGGGAGATAGAATTCCAGATAGATTTAGTACCAGGAGCCCAACCTGTCGCGAAAGCGCCTTACCGTCTAGCACCGTCCGAGATGAAAGAATTGATGTCCCAACTGCAAGAACTCCTCGACAAGGTTTTTATCAGACCGAGTATTTCTCCGTGGGGCGCACCGGTTTTGTTTGTGAAGAAGAAGGATGGAAGTATGAGAATGTGCATAGACTATCGTGAGTTGAATAAGCTTACGGTAAAGAATAGATACCCTTTGCCAAGGATTGATGATCTGTTTGACCAACTGCAAGGGTCAAGTTGGTTCTCATGAATAGATCTCAGATCAGGCTATCATCAGTTGAAGGTGAAAGAGGCAGACATCCCTAAAACAGCGTTTCGGACGCGGTATTGACACTACGAGTTCCTCGTAATGTCATTCGGTCTAACGAATGCTCCCGCAGCATTTATGGACATGATTAATAGGGTGTGTCGACCGATGTTGGATAAGTCGGTTATCGTCTTCATTGATGATATATTGATTTATTCAAAGAGCGAGTCTGACCATGCTGAGCATCTGAGAGAGGTGTTGGAGACTCTGAAGAAAGTGAAGTTGTATGCTAAGTTTTCGAAGTGCGCGTTCTGGTTAAGAGAAGTGCAATTTTTAGGTCACGTGATTAATCCGGAAGGGATTACCGTGGACCCAGCTAAGATTGAAGCGATAACTGTCACACCCCGACCAAAGGCGGAACATGCCGGGGTGCAACGTGATTGGACAAATACACAAGACACTATTTAAAGTGACAATATTCATTTAACTCATTTTATTTCAACAGATCGATAAACAACACTTCTCGTCTACACAAACAAACTGAATACAAGTAATAATTATATTGTTCGTTTTGCTAATATTCTAAAGGTCTTAGTAACGTTTGTTGGTGCATAATGTCAGTAGTTCATAGTCTAGTGTCTGTAATCGAGTCTGTAATGTTAATTATGTTTTATATATGTCTTAAGCGAAGTTGTTAACAAGTTCGCCTAGGCGAACTTGTTAGACAAGCGAAGTTATGGACAACTTCGCCTGAACATGCCAGGCGAAGTTGTCGTGTATATATAGTCCTAGGTTACGGGCTGTTTAGAGGTTAATCGTTTAGTTGTTCGTGTTAGTTTTGTTCGAGTTGTTACGAGAGCTGTAACGTGTGTCTGTAATAGTGATATCGTATCACGTGTTTGAGTTATAATATAACGTGTTCGTTTATCGTATCGTGTCTTCGTGTGATTCGTGTTCTACGCTCGTAACGATCTACGCAGGGATTCCGCACCTGAGTTGATCGAGATATCTCGTGAGATCCGTCCAGGGAACCTACAATTGGTATCAGAGCATTTGCTCGATTGTGTGGTTCGGGATATTCACGCGGGTGTAGAAATCGTCCCGTTTCGACTATTCGCGGGACGTGTTTTCTGTGTTTTTGAGTCAATCTTACCTCCTACCATCGTATTCAAGCCTTTACACCATCAAAAACCTCGTAAAATCCAGATTTCAGATCTGCAAAAACGTCCGTGTTCATCAGGCGAAGTTGCCGTCAGGATACGTAGGGTTTCGGCGAAGATATAAGGTTAAGCGAAGTTATCCACAACTTCGCCTACCTTCTCAAGTTCGCCTAACTAAGCGAAGTTCTCTACAACTCTGCCTACCTCCTAAGTTCGCTTACCTTAAGCGAAGTTATTCATCAGCGAAGTTCTTCAGCGAAGTTAATCAGCGGCGAAGTTAAGGCTTAAGCGAAGTTATCCGTAACTTCGCCTACAGTACTTTTCAGAAAATTTTTTTGATTTTTTTCGAGTTTCTTACTTTTCGAGAAAGATGTCGTCGATTAACATCTCTGAGTTAGTGAAGATGGAAGTTGAAGCAGGGTCAGCTACTAAGGCCCCAAGATTGCTGAAGGGAACCGATTTCGTTGCATGGAAGGATCGGTTCATACAATACGTCAAATACCAGGATGCGAAGATGTGGGTATGCATCCAGGATGGTTATATTCCACCAGTTATGGAGTATGAAGGGTGTGATCAAATCAAAAAGTATAGCAAAATGGAAGAAGAAGAAGAGAAAAAGATGTATGAGGCCGAGAGCAAGGCTCATGCTGCTATTACTATGGCTCTTCCACAAGAGATCCTTCATACATTTAAAAAGTACACGTCAGCAATAGAGCTTTGGGAAGCTCTTGAGAACAGATTTGAAGGGAACGTAGGAATCCGTGCTTCAAAGATAAAATTGCTCAAAACCCAGTTCTCAGTCTTCAAGTATTTGAAGAATGAATCTTTAGATGATATTATCACTCGATATTACCATCTGATGACTGAATTGAGCAACTATTCAATTTCCTACCGAGAAGAATAAATAGTTGAGAAGCTTCTAGATGCTCTCCCACCAAAATGGGAGATGTACACTGTGCTGATGAGGGAAGACAAAGACTTTCCCACATATGATCTAGAAACGGCAGTTAACAAGCTCCAAACCTTTGAGCTTAACATGGTTAGAAAGGAGACACCTACGGATCAGGTTCAAGATCCAGGTATGTATGGTGCTAAAGTCAACACTAGCTCAGGATCGAAGACTGAATCTGCTGCCTACTACTCGAAGGGAGAGTCGGGCGCAAACTCATCACATGAGGGGCATGTGTCAGTCAACACAAATGGTGATGTTTGCTATGTAGCAGGTGGATCGAGTGGTTCTCAATCCCAGGTAAGCAAGAGTAGTTGCTCTCCAAGTATTCCCAGTAACAACTACTCCAAGATGCCTATGAGTGTCAAGTCTGCTGAAGAGCAGTTTGGTTTCAAGAAACCGCAGTGATCCAGATTCGGGACTTGCAGTTGTTTACTACTCTAAAGTCTATGTAAATGTTTATCGTTAAAAAAAAATAAAAAAAATAAAATAAAATAAAATAAAATAAAATATACCTTATGAGTTATTGAAACATTTTAGAGCTAACAATGTCAAGACTTCTCAATCATGAAGTACGAAAGAGAGCGGGAAGCGGATGAAGAGTACTTACAAACTTAATCAGACACTATGGGTCGAGATCAATTCGGGGTGACTTGGGGAAAGCCAAATACGCTTTGAGAATAGATAGGAGGCATCATAATCTCTGAGTTGTTGCCCACTTAAATTTTGAGGCATAATTGAACCTAACTCGTATCACAGAAACGATGAAAACCACTTTAAGTTATTTACCTGCTTACAACCTGTTTCTTTATGTCATAATACAGCTAAACACGGATCTATGTGACAGTCACGTAATTAGTATGATTCCTGTTCGGATCTTTTCTAAAACGTAGTAGTCTCTATCGAGACTGAAATTTGATCCCTTATACTTTAATTGTTAAAAGTTTTATTTTTATGTAGTTGTATGCTTTTCTAAATGGTTACTTGGACTTAATCGTGTCATTTAATTCTTAAAGGGAAATTTTAAAACTTAATTGCAAAATGTTCAAATTATAAGGGTTGATTTTGTAAACATAGGCGAAGTTGTTAAACATGCGAACTTGTGAATAACTTCGCCTAGGCGAAGTTAACCGTAACTTCGCCTGTATAACTCCGCTCCTATATAAGGATTTTCAAAGGTCAAACTGTTCATAATTTTCAAATTCAGCGAACTTGCTCCGATATTCCATCGAACTTATCAGTTTCCGGCGAACTTGTCGTTTTTCCGATTTCTTGTTCTTTTTCTCAGTTTCCGTTATCGATTCAAGGTTCGTAGTGTCGTTATATCTTATAATCGATGTTCATGGTTGTTAATCCTAGGTTGTTTCGACAACCGGTTAGTGACCTCGGACGTTCGAACCTTATACCCGGTTTCAAACTTGTTTTAACGTGGTGACTCACACATTGATCGTCTAGATAACCTTAAAATCATGTTTTCCGGATTCCTTAATCACGAAATCACCAACTGCACGTTGTTTCATAAACCTTACTGTCGCCGATTCATATTCAGGCGAACTTAAGGATTAGGCGAAGTTATCCGCAACTTCGCCTGAGGCTTAACTTCGCCTGAGGCGATGTTGTGGTGAGGCGAAGTTAGCGAAGTTATCATTAACTTCGCCTGGACCTTTTTAACTTATCAGTTATTAGACGAACTTAAAGCTGAAGCGAAGTTGTTCCCAACTTCGCCCCACCTTTAACTTCGCCTATACAGATTTTTTCACAACTTCGCTCATGGTAACAAGCGAACTTGTGTTATGCCTTAACGTTTATCTAACTTGGTTCGTTTGTTGCACATATGGCTGCAGTAGCAGGTGCTGGAGGTGCTGGAGGAGATGACGGAGATAATCAGAGGCAATTCTTCCCGGGTCACAATATGTATATCACCTTAGACCCGGAAGCGAACGGAGTTGAAGATTACCGCGAGATAATCACTTTCCTCCTTCGCTCGAGGATATTCCACGCAATCACTACGACTCTGCCGATTTCCTTACCCAATATTGAGGATTTTTGGCAGACGGTGGAATACGATTGCCGCGTTGAGCCCCCGGTTATGGGAGAATTATAGATGCTATGAAGGAGTTCTTGGCATCTCAGGGGGAGACAAGCTGTAAAGGCGACGAGTTAAGGACAAAGAAGAAGAATGACAGAGATGATGATCCCAATGCATCGAAAGGTGCAGGTGGTGAGTTGCCAAGAACTACTCAAGCTCTTGGGACTTCCACGACTCAGGGGGAGTCTGCAGGTGCAGTTGGTGGTGATGAGGTGGTGATGGTTGATGATGAAGATGATGTGATTGATGCTTTGAAAGAATTAGATGATGATATGTTTAGTGATGATGTGTTGTTTAATGATGATGTGTTGCCAATTGAGGAGATTGAGAAGATTGGCGCACAGATTGTGATTGAAGAAGATGTTGAAGAAGGTGAAATAGTAGAAGAGAATGTGGAGCATGACATTCCAGGTGTGGAGAAAGCAGATATGGGTAATGAGACAGTAATCGATGAGACTGAATGGGAAGAGCAGCCTAGGTGGAAGGAAGGCTATGCTCAGTGGTTCGTCAAAACGAAGAAACCGGCGGTCCCTACAATGTTTAAGAAGAGTTACAATATTAAAGGCTATGCTGAAGCAAAGAAAGGGATTATTTGCTGGATCTATGATGAGCAGTTGAAGCTCTTTGTGATTAAACGGTATGACGGCGTTCAGTATTTTAAAAGAATGTTAAGGTCGTTGAATACACTGCCGGAATGTGAAGTGAAAGACTTAGCCAGATTGGGGTTAATCAATCGAAATGACGATAATATGACTAGAGTCATTGGGATAATTATATGGAAAGAGAGTATAAAAAAGAAGAAGTTTGAGCTGTTGAAACCGCAGAAGGGAAAACTTGTTGAAGACAAGGATAGAGGTTTGAGAGCTGATGGAAAACCTTGGATGGTCATGAAGTATAAACCGATCCGGTGTTTGAAAGAAGTACCGATGAAGCTTATGCCCAAGGATGTGCTTAAAGACCTAAAGTGGTGGTTTGTGGATTGTGAGACAGCAGAGGCAGTGATGGAAGACGAGGATGAACAAGAGCTCCTAAGAGTTTACGATCCGATGCATTTGGTAAACTTATCGCAAGCTGATCTGCAGGTGCTCAATGAGAAGAAAATCTTTTATATTCCTGCTTGGAAGGACGAAGCGAGGAAGTATCAAAGAGTTGTGTCAGTGTGTGTTAGAGAAGGAGTACATGCAAGAAGATTACAAGACAAGTGCTTAAAGATCAAGATATGAAGCTACTGCCAAGGGGGAGTCTGTTGGTGCATAATGTCAGTAGTTCATAGTCTAGTGTCTGTAATCGAGTCTGTAATGTTAATTATGTTTTATATATGTCTTAAGCGAAGTTGTTAACAAGTTCGCCTAGGCGAACTTGTTAGACAAGCGAAGTTATGGACAACTTCGCCTGAACATGCCAGGCGAAGTTGTCGTGTATATATAGTCCTAGGTTACGGGCTGTTTAGAGGTTAATCGTTTAGTTGTTCGTGTTAGTTTTGTTCGAGTTGTTACGAGAGCTGTAACGTGTGTCTGTAATAGTGATATTGTATCACGTGTTTGAGTTATAATATAACGTGTTCGTTTATCGTATCGTGTGTTCGTGTGATTCGTGTTCTACGCTCGTAACGTCTACGCAGGGATTCCGCACCTGAGTTGATCGAGATATCTCGTGAGATCCGTCCAGGGAACCTACAACGTTTTCCGTCAAGCACTCGAGTCAACAAAAGTCAAACCTGTAACATTTCATAAAATAAAGTTTGTCAACACAAAGGTTGGTGAGCAATTCATAAGTTTGAGCGTATAGATGTATAGTATGAAAATCCACAAAACTTGTATACAAAACAATAATTAAGAGCTATAAACTTGAATAAATAGTTATCGCTAAACAAGTTAGCGACACCTAGCTATTGGCAATTAGTCTAGGATTTTATGACAGTTACTAATAAGCTTACATTAGCACCACCTAACTACAAGGGGATGCCGAGTAGTCTAGGATTTATAGTTATCGTTAATAGCATACGTTAACGACACCTTGCCATTGCCAAATGGTATAGGATTTATAGTTTCACCATCCAAAAGCTGTAAACACATAGTCAAATAAGCATACAACACCAAATCGAGCAATTATTCAAGTAAGGTATACAATCACGTTTATGGGTTTAAGATGCAAGTAATTAAAGCATTTAGTTTGATAAGTATGAAATGTCACCCCAAAACGAAAGATGGAAAAAAGGGTATGAAAGTACTCACCTCGATTGATGAATTGAGAAACTAATAAGTGATTGACATAAAAGGAAGCTTGTAAACGAAACGAACGAATCCAACTTGAAAGCTAATTGAAAACGGATAAATAAAACATATTAATGAACTTGAACTTTAGTTGAAACTACATTTGAAACATTGGACTAGACGGTTCGGTTGTTAATCGGGTTACCGGTTAGTTTGTTAATGATTAGGGACTCGTACATAATTAATAATAAAATATTATTTTATTGGGCTTTGAAATAGCTAAACCAATATTAAAAGAAAAAAGACGGGTTTAAATCAAGAGTTCGGTTTTATGAAAATGAATTTATAATGAAGCTTATAATAATATTATTTATGATGGTGATAATAATGATAATGATAATTTTAAAAAGAAATGTTTCATATATATATATATATATGTAAAATAATGACGGTAAAAATAATAACCGTAATTATTATTAATAATCCTACTAATAATAGTAAAACAATAAAGATCTTAGTATTAATTAAAATGTTGTTGACAAAAATAATAATAAAAATAAATATTATTGATAGTAACTAATGATACTATACTCGATGTCGGTTTGATTTCAAAACGAGTTCACAAATAAATATAATTATATCATTGTAAATAAATAAATGATAGAAACATGATCTTTAATAAAAATATTAACAACTTTAATATTTATAATAATAATGATAATAACAATAACATTAACCATAATACTAATACTAGTAATAGTAATAATAATATAGTATTAATAACTTTAAAAATAAGTCTTTTTATATTATATTATATATATATATATATCTAATGATAATAATAATAGTAGTGATAGTAATACATAATAGTATTAATATGAATTAAATCTAAAATAATAATATAACATTTATATATATTTATTTTTATATAAAAATCCAAGACCGATTTTAAGTGGTTAGTAACCCGGGTGTATTCCGTCTAAATAACCAAACCCGATTTGTTTAAGTTTGTCGACAAAACCATTTTTCCCCAAATCAAAACAACACCATAACCCTTACCCGATCAAAGTATATAACCAAATATGTAAAACCGATTAATAACCATTTGACTCCGATAATCGATATACGAAAAACTAATAACACCAAAACCACAAATTAATTTACCTATTAAACGTCCCCGAGTCGTGGCTCTACACCGAGAAGGAACCGAGCCGAACCCGTTGGAGACGAAGAAACAGCATGTCACCGGAGTCGTTTCCGGCCAAAGAAAACAGAAATAGAGAAGAGAGAGATGAGAGAGCCGAGAGAGATGAGAGAGAGAGAGAGATGAGAGACGAGCAGGTGAGGCCACGACAGGGAGAGTGAGGTGGAGCTGCGATGCCCGGTAGGCGGCGGCCGGTTTTCCGATCGCCGAAAAACGAAATCGAAGGAGAATGGGGGAGCGGGTGGCTGCAGGGGAGGGTTTGCAGACCGGAGGGAAAGAAAGCTTGTGGTGGTGCGGTGGGAGGTGGTGGCCAATGGTGGCTTTTCGCCGGAATGGAGGTTCGCCGGAAAAACGCTCCGGCCGCCTGAAAATCAAGAAAGAAAGAGGGTGGCGGCTGGAGTTATTGTGTGTGTGATGTTATGTTAGGTTTAGGGTTTTATGTGTTTATATGTGTGTGCATATTTTAACAAAATGCCCCTCAAGTTTCTGTCATGGTTTAAAACGAGTTTAAAGATTTCCGAAGCTTATAATAACTTTACAAAACTCAGTTTGAACCCTCTAAGTTTTCTTAACCACACTATATTATGATAAACATCGATTTATTTAAGGTCGATGTCCATCTTAATATTATAAAATAATACTTAAAGGAAGAAACAAAAGTGTCGAGTCGGTTTTACAAAATAAAAGTTTACAAAACTAATACAACTCGAGACTCAAATTTGACGAATGTCACAATAACAAATTGGAAGACTCCACAGAATCCGACTGATATACGAAGCTTCCTAGGGTTAGCTGGCTACTATAGGAGATTCATCGAAGGTTTCTCTAAGATAGCTGCACCGCTGACCGGTATGACCCGAAAGTCGATAGTATTCAGTTGGGGAAAGTTTCAAGAAGAAGCCTTTGAGGAATTAAAGAAGAGACTCACGCAAGCTCCAATCCTTGCTCTACCCGATGGTGACAAGGATTTAGTTGTTTGTGCCGATGCCTCGCATCAAGGGCTAGGTTGTGTGTTGATGCAGAGAGGAAAGGTGATAGCTTACGCGTCTAAACAGTTGAAAGTCCACTAGAGTACTTATCCGACGCATGATTTAGAGTTAGCAGCTGTAATGCATGCTCTTAAGATATGGAGGCATTATCTGTACGGTACTAAGTGTACTATTTATACAGATCATAAGAGTTTAAAGTACTTATTCGAGCAGAAAGAATTGAACATGAGGCAAAGAAGATGGTTGGAGTTGATTAAGGATTATGACTGCGACATTAAGTACTATCCTGGTAAAGCTATGTGGTCGCTGACGCGCTAATCGTAAGAATGAGGAAGTCCTTGCAACTGTGAAGTCATACAAATTGATTATGAATTCAAGCCTTTTCGAAGAAATCATCAGGGCGCAGTCAGAGGTGCTAGTAGACGAGAAGTTGGTAAAGAAAGAAAGAGTTTACGGCCAACAAGACGAGCTAATGGAAAACACTCATGGTGTTAAGACTAGGTTTGACCGTATGTGGATCCCACGCCATGGAGATCTCAGAGGTCGAATCTTAGATGAAGCTCATAAGTCAAGATATTCAATCCATCCTGGAGCTACAAAGATGTATCAAGATTTGAAAAGAGACTACTGGTGGCCTGGGATGAAGAATGATATAGTGGATTATGTTGGTAAGTGCTTAACCTGCTTACAAGTCAAAGCCGAACATCAAAAGCCTTATGGGAAGATGCAACCGCTAGAGATACCTGAGTGGAAATGGGAGCACATCACCATGGATTTCATAACTAAGCTACCTCGTACAAGTAAGCATCATGATACTATCTGGGTGATTGTGGACCGTTTGACCAAGAGTGCTCACTTTCTGCCCATACGAGAGGCCATCTCGTCAGAAACGTTAGCAAACTTGTTCATTAAAGAAGTTGTAACCAAGCATGGAGTACCGTTATCGATCGTGTCTGATAGAGATACACGGTTTACTTCGAGGTTCTGGAAGAAATTCCATGAAGCTATGGGGACAAGGTTGAACATCAGTACGGCGTATCAACCTCAAACCGATGGACAGTCTGAAAGGACGATCCAAACCCTTGAGGATATGCCGCGTGCTTGTGTTTTAGATTTTGGTGGAAGTTGGGATGATCATCTGCACTTGGCAGAGTTCTCCTATAACAACAGTTACCATTCAAGCATTGGTATGCCACCGTTTGAGATGCTTTACGGTAGACGATGTAGAACCCCGGTGTGTTAGGGTGAGATTGGTCAGAAAGAAATGGGAAGCCTAGAAGTGGTTCAAGAAACGTCTTCAAAGTTCGATCAGATCAAAGCAAGAATGAAAGCCGCTCAAGACAGACAAAAGTCTTATGCAGATAAGCGGCGACGACCAATTGAGTTTAACGTTGGCGACAATGTGATGCTTAAGGTCTCGCCTTAGAAAGAGATTATCCGTTTTAGGAAAAGGGGGAAGTTGAGTCCGAGGTACATTGGACCGTTTAAAATTTTAGATCGTGTGGGGGAAGTAGCTTATAAGCTGGATTTACCCGATTAGTTAGAATGAATTCATTCAACCTTCCATGTTTCTCATCTGAGGAAGTGTCTAGCTGATGACACGTCTCACGTGCCATTGATGGACATTGAGGTTGATGAACAATTGAACTACATCGAGCAACCGATAGAGATCGTTGATCGCAAGGAGAAGCAGCTTCGTCACAAGATTATACCATTGGTAAAAGTGATATGGAAACATCGCAAGGGATCGGATGCTACTTGGGAAGCTGAGGATGAGATGCGCAAGTTCTACCCTAATTTGTTTATGTAATGGTTAGGTTTCGGAGACGAAACCTCTTTAAGGAGGGAAGACTTGTAACATCCTAAATTTTATAATATTGAATAAAGAAAGTTACGTTTAGTGATTTCACGTTATTAATTAATTAATTAATATCGAGTTAAGAACGGATCATGGACTTAGATTGATTAAGGTGGACTAAGTGGTAATGGGCTTTAGGTCCATGGGCTTCAAGGGGTATAAATACCCTCTTAAACCAACCTAAACCCTAAACCCTCATTTATATCCATCCAAATCTCTACACACTCAAAAACACACACCACCATATTTCGGCCGAGAGAAAGAGAGGTGAGGTCCGAGCAAGCACACGCGATTCAAGATAGATACAAGATCTAGAGCCCTTAAGCAAGCTAAACGAGACCGAAGAACGTATAAAGTTAGCCGTGCACAACTCAAGAAAGGAATAACGATTAACGGAGAGCGTAACAGGATTCAGGTGAGTTTCTAGCCCCATTTATGTGTTATGTTTTCGGGGCTGTGTGCATACTCAATATGTTTGTTAATACGCTTATCCTAAGAGATAAGTGTATGCCTTATGTGAACGATGTGATATGTATGAATGATGGCTTGATGGTACGTGAACGATCTTCGGATATTGCACGTACTGTCAGGTTGTAACGCTATGTATAAGGTAAGTATGATATGTATGCTTATGTGTATGAATGTGATAAAGTTAATAAAAGAAGGAAAGGGTGGTTGTATGGTTGTATGGTTAAGAAGAGGGTACCGGCCCTGATAATACTCGAGGTATGATGTATGGTTGTATGGTAACGAAGAGGGAATCGAACCCTACTAATATTCGAGAACTATGGAACCGAACCCTACTAATATTCGAGGAAAGAGGGTACCGAGCCCTAATAATACTCGAGGAAAGAGGGTACCGAGCCCTAATAATACTCGAGGAAGGAGGGTACCGAGCCCTAATAATACTCGAGGAAGGAGGGTACCGAGCCCTAATAATACTCGAGGAATGTAGGGCGTAATACTCTTTATAATGTAAGATATGAAAGCAAGTTAATACAAAAGAAAGTATGGAAGTATGAAAGTATGAATGAAAGAATATAAGTTTGTGTGTATTGTATAATGTATGATTAACTAGAACTCACTCAGCGTAGCTGACTTTTAGTATGCACGCAGGTGAGTAGGATGAGGCAGCTCGCTTGAGGAGACACGTGGCACTGAATAAGAGGCTGACATCGGAAGACTCAAGACGTTTAAGTTTAACATTTTGTTTATTTTGAAAGACAAGATGTTGTTTTAAGGCAATATGTGTTTTGTTATGAAATGTTTTATGAAAGCTTTTATATTCCGCGAATGTTTTAATTAACTCTGATATTAGAACTGCGTTTATGAGTAAATCCAACACGAAAGTAGGGCTACCGGTAACGGGGCCTTACAGTATGCATATGAGCTCAAAAACATCCCAAGTACGCCCATTGGGGATGCTTGTATTCACTAAAAGGTCGAAGTTAGACTAGGTCATTGTGCGTAGGCTTGACAGAGCCATATGATGATTCAACCGTTGTAAATAATCCTCCTTTTGTCTATCTTTATTTTTCTTTTTCGATTGTTTGACTTGACATTTATCGTCGATACACTAGATTTACTATATGAACTTATAATTGTGTATATTGAAAATATGAACCATATGTTTATAGTATTTCTAATTTTCTTTTTAAAAAATGATGAGTTATATGAACATAAGATCATGTATTATCAAAACAATTGAAGCTATGTTACAGTTTTTAAATTGTCAATGACTCAAAAGTTGTATTACTATTTCATTTCAAAAACCCAATAAAAGTGATCAATAATGATTTACCTAAAAGTAATGCATTTACTCACTCTTTTATATGCAAATGTTTTTAATACTATGATTATGCTACATTTTGGTATAATAATATTGTAACAAACTTTTAAGCTAAGTTGCTAGATGAAAAGTAATAAAGTTGTGAGAGACCAAAAGTGAGTAAAAGGTGGGGGAGTATGGAAATGAAATGATGAAACCATGGTCAACAAAACACAATAAAAAGTAATAAAAGTGAAAGACAACCAACCAACACACACTTTGTCTTTGGCAGCCTTCTGCACCTTGTCACGTGCTTACCCCTTGTCCTTTACTGCCTTTACCATTAAGATTCCTTCCACACAAATATAAACAGCGACGGTTCTATAAAACATTAAAATGTAGATAACAAGGGTGACAAACATGTAAAATTAAACAAGTTTAAATCAGAACAGGTCAGGTCAAATAACACAGGTTAGGCTGAGGGGTGTGGGGGGCGCGAGAGGGGCGCGAGTGGGGGCTCCAGCCAATAATATTGTGACGTGTGGCAGAGAGAGAAACTTGATAAGATGGGTGTTGGTTGTGGTGCTCGCGCCCCGGGCCCTGGTGTGGAGGGGCGCGAGAGGGGGCGCGAGCGGTTTTTTTTTTATTTTTTATAAATGTATTAAAAAAACGTATTATTAAAAAAACTCATAAATTATTTAAAAAAACACACATTAATTAAAAAAACACATTAATATCTAAAAAAAATTAAAGTACTAAAAAAACATTATTCTTATTCTTCGGCTTGGTCTTCTTCGATCAACCTCTTCCGGATACGTTCCTTTTGTTTTTCCATCAGCATTTGGTCGACCGGATTTAGGTTACTGAAGTCTCTTGTAAGGAAGTCCAAATCTCTCATTATTTTTTTTCCTTTTTGTCATTAGAGACCACCTCCATGGTTTTGTTGAATTTATTGAGGGATTCAACAAGATCGGTGATGTTTACGGCTTCCCCCTCAGCCGGTTTTTTCCCCCTGGCGTCCCTTCCCAATGGCCGCCTCCTCGGCGGTGAAGACGTTTCCTCCCCCGCAACGTTTAGGTCGAATCCAACCCGGCAATCCGACCCGGCGGAAGTGCTATACGCTCCAGACGAACTAGTTTTAGTCCGTTTCGGCCCTACTTCCGCATCAAGGTCCGGCGCCACCAGCTCAACCCACTTAGAACACCTTCTCAACCTCTCCCACACCTTTACATCGTCCCACGTCTTCACCGTCCCATACCTCCGCATGCACTCCTGCTTCCACTTTTCGACAGTGAAATTATAAACCGCCAAATCGTCACTGCCACTTGGTCTCATACGACCGGCGTTCCTGTTGAACAGATTAGTAAACAAGCCGACAAATTTTCTGATTTCGGTCCACCGACCCGAAATCATATCGGCGTTCCGCTCTGTACTCCCAACGAGCGAATAGAACGTCTCCCTAACCTTTGTCCAAAAGACCTTGCTCTTTTGGTAGTCCGCTGCAAAATGCATAAATAAATTTGTAAGTCATTTAACTTTTTTATTTAACTTTTTTATTAAAAATCATTTTTAAAAACGTTAAAACAATTACCGCAACGCCGATCCTCAGAAATGACTAACCAAGCCCGACACAGGGCTTCCTTCTCATCCGATGACCACGGAGTGGTTTTCCGTTTCGTCCTTCCAGTCGAAGCCGAACCCGACCCGTCCGTTGCAACTTGTTTTTTCCGGTGGACGCGTCTTCTTTGTCCCGCAGCTTCACCTTCTGGTTCTTGTGTCTCCGGAACAACAAAGTTAGGAGACGGTTGTATGTTGGATGGTTGAAAGCCGGATGATTGTTGCGACCCCGAATAAAACATCGGTTGGTCCGGTGCCGACCATAAATCGTCGTAACTGTAATCTGAATCTAGGTTTGGGTACCAATTTCCAGCCATGTTTTTAAAAAAATGTTTGAAAGATGGGGTGATTTTGAGTTTTTTTGAGGTTGTGGTAAAGTATTTTATGTGATTTTGGGTGTGGTATGTGATATTGGGTTGATATTGGTTTATATAGAGAAAAAAGTTTTTTTTTTTTAATAAACTTAAAGAGCCAACGGCTCTATTTATCCACACCCAACGGCTCTGCACGCATTCCCAAGCCACTTTACGCCCATTTTCAGCCGTGACTGGCCTTGCGCCCGCCTTGGTCTGCGTGCTCGCGCCCCTTTCGCGCCCCTCTCGCGCCTCGGTGGTGTGGTGCTCGTGCCCCGGGGCGCGAGCGGATGGGCTCACGCGCCCCCTCTCGCGCTCCACACCCCTCAGCCTTAGGGTTGAAGGGCGCCCTTAGATAGTGGCTTGGTATATTCAGGAACACGGTTGCAGTTGAGTTGGGTTGGGTTTTGTGTTCACGAACACGAATTTGAACCTGATCATGTGAACGTTGGTATTAGGTGAAAGCTAGTATTACTGGATACTTTTTTTTTGTAAAAATGAGATGGCATACATAGTTGGTTGATGTTTAATTTATTAGTCTCACAAAATGATTTACTTAAAACCGGCCGTTTGAAAAAGTATTAAATTGTTTTGGTCAAAAACTAGTTCTAGATAAATTAGAATGAGTTGTTAAACAATTAGAGGAGCATCCCCACTTATTAAGGTACCGCTTTGGTGTGGTCAAATTCGGTTACTAGTACGCAATGAGGGTAGTATGATATTCTTTTTTTACAAGTGAACTTTCAACCAATCATCTATCATTTTTGTAATTATTTTATAAATTAAATGGAAAATGATTTTAAGGTAATTGAGAGCAGTATTGGCTTTTTTTAAAGATTTTTAGGACAGAACAAGATTGGTAAAACTTAGGCTGAGGGGTGTGAGGGGCTTTAATGGGGGCTTTAGTGGAGGCTCCAACCAATAATATTATGACGTGTGGCAGAGAGAGAAACTGGATAAGGGGGTTGTTGGAGCCCTGGCCCCTGGTGTGGAGGGGCTCCAGCGAAATTTTTTTTTTTTTTTTTTATAAATATATTCAAACAACGACATTTTTTTTGTGTTAGTTTTGAGAGGATTTTAGAAGGAAAGGTGTATAATTGTGAAATGAATTATATTTTATAAAGGTATATATTTATAGTTTAAGAAAATATTTTTTTTAATTTAATATGAGCTCAACGGCTCTTTTCCGTAAACCTAAATAGAAAATATATTTTTTTTTGTTTTTTTCGGCTCCCAACGGTCCAAAATACCTCAAATGGTGTGCTCCTCTCTCTCTTCTCCCGCTAACCAGCTCACGCCTGCATTGTTTTTCGCGTTAGCGCCCCGTTAGCGCCCCGGTGGTGTGGTGTTAGCGTCTGGGGGTGCGAGCGGAGGGGCTCTAGCGCCCCCGTTGAAGCCCCACACCCCTCAGCCTTAGGGTATATGAGGGGAGCATCCCTTCCTATCTTAAAAAAAAATGCTAAAACATGTCTCTAAATAATTGGAGTTACGTTTGGTACGTAAAATTTGTTTTTAAAAATGCATTAGCATATAATTGAACATTATTTCAACTTGAAAGTTTGGACTTGAAATTATTTGACCATAGAAGAAATTGTTACTACATATTCAAATATACTAGTATATTACATAACAATGAAAAAACATACGTATAAATGTATAATCTATAATACTAAAAACAAAATACATATAACTGTCTCGGTTTAGCGGCTATGTAAACCTTTTGTATCATAATTGACCCCCTATAATAAGTTTTAAAAAAATAATTTCATTGACTTATCATTTCTAGTACAGTTCCGCTATATCAGTTCGGTTTCATCGATTAATACGGTTATGAGGCAATTAATTTGCCTTTTCACACACCCCTAATTTATATATGAATTACAGTATTAATACTTTTACCAAAGTAATATATGTGAGATGTATGTAGTTTAAATTGGTGTGTATAAACAACTTTTTAATGAAATTTGACAAGTAACAAAACCGGTGAACCTCAATAAACGGCCGCAGTCTGGTTGTTGGTTCTAATACCTCTAATGCTTCCAAAACTCTAGATGTATTATATTTTTTTTGTCATAGTTAGAGCCCATAAGTTTCTATTAAGAAAACATCAAATCCTATATTGACAATTCAATTTGGTTATGAAAATAGTGATCTTATTGCAATAAAGAGCTTATTCTTTTAGGATTTGTAGGGTCGGTAGTTTAGTGGGATGAAAAAGGAGGAAAAGAAAAAAGAAG
The DNA here is from genome assembly GCF_021521415.1 of Bidens hawaiensis. Lineage (NCBI taxonomy): Eukaryota > Viridiplantae > Streptophyta > Magnoliopsida > Asterales > Asteraceae > Bidens > Bidens hawaiensis. The sequence goes on along the minus strand of NW_027505966.1, from coordinate 108,626 downwards.
TAAAAAAATTATCCTTTTCGGGTACGAATTCCATTGCCTCTTGCATGACACTTCATATTTTAACTCTTTTGACCATTCTAAATATTGACTTTTCTAAAGCGTTTTTAGAATTTACACTTGACATATATAAATAGTTGTTTATGGAGGTGGAAGAGAATGAGAAAGAAGAGAGATTATATGAGATGAAGTAAACATGTGTAAACCAATTAACATAAATCAATTAGTCATTTAATAAACTGTTTGTGAACTATTTGGTAAAATATTTACTTATATTATTTATTTAATAAACGAATGAAAATGTACACGTCTCATGTTTGTTTATTTACATTCATTCATGGGTATTGTTTATTACTTTATTTACATGTGTTCATATTTTTTTTTTCGTTTATGTACATCTATCACCATTATATAAAAATAAAATTATAAAAAATTAATTTATATAATATGGAGAAGTTGCCAACTTTTCGGATATTTGGGGTGGCCATCCAACCCAATGGGCTGAGCGGGGTGGTGTTCCTATTTATATAAATATCATCCCAATCTCGTCTCGAACTCCTTCCATCCACCCTTATTGATTTCTTTTATATAACAAGTGCACATTCGGGTTTTAGCTAAACTTGCGTTGGAAAGAAAATGAAGATTTGGGATTGATTGAGACCGCAAGGTCACAATTTCCAATCAGATCCCACACGGGTTTTATCACAATTCACAAAGAACCTTTGGTTGATGGGTTTTCTCTCAAACATGAGATGGTGGGCTAAGACTACCAAACACTGTCTCATATCATAAACGTATGAGATCGTCTTTCGTTATGTTAAAAATAAAAAATAATAATAAGTGCATGTCCGGACAAAGAAGAAAAGCAAAAGTCTACAAGGAGAGGTGTTACATGATGACTTGGTTCACTTTTCTTCCAATTTGGACCCTCCTTTTTCAACAATCTTCATTATTACACTAACTGTCACCCCCATTTTAACTTTCTGCAAGTCCCAAAGCAACTAATTTCAAATATCACACCATTATTCAGGTGCTAAAACCGAGAAACTTAATTCGATGAAAATCGATCAGATCAGTGATTATTCATTAATCATTTTATTTTATAAAAATTCACATAAATGAACATCTTAAACTCAACAAAATGCATTTAAGGGCTACTTGTTTTAATCTTAATAGAATCACAACCTCCGACGAATTTCAAACTTCTCTAGGACTTGTCCTTGCACTTTCCTCAATTCCATTGGTGCCTTGCGAGGAGTACTTGCCAAATAATTTTTCTTTTTAACTTTTTTTTTGTCGGATGTGAGATTTTAATTCTTAGCCTTAAAAAAAACAAATGTTTTACTTTTTTTATTGTTTATTTTCTCGTGTATCTACTTTATTTCTTAAAAAGGGCGACTAAAGAACGAGCATTAATGTTGGGAGGCTTGGGTTGACGTATTCAATAGTCCAAACAATGGTAATAATTTTAATTAAAACTTTTAATGTTGACATTTTTTATTATAGTGTTTGTTGTTACTAACATTTTATTCTAGGTACTAGTCAAAATACCACAACACTTTTTTGTGTCGTATTCTTGAATAGTTTCACTTGGCTATGAGGAGAGCATCAAAACCTCGACATGTTCATGTCGAAATAGAGGGTTGTTCTAGCTAAAAGTGATAAAGTTTAACGAGATTTACATCAAGCAGTTGTTGAATAACCCTAGAAGGGGTACATACAAACACAATGGATCTTCTCATAGTTTTGTATACTGAATATCGTGAACAGTTGATGGAACGAGACTCTTATGACCAGTGGTCATAATGAAATTTCTTACATACACAACGTTATATAACATACATTTTTTACCCGTTGATATACTAGAATTACTTAACCAATTTTAAGTTGCTAAATGTAGGCTAGATATTTTTACCTCCCGATATTTGTTGAGTTTTTTTTTTTGGAAGTATGCTAAAAAGTTAATTCTTAAGTTAAATGTTGACATGATAAAGTAATTAAATAAAATATGAGCAGTAAAGAAACAAATATATTTTATATATATTTAAAACCCAACTTGAAAATTTTAGTTTCTTTGTCATTTGCCACACAACTTTAATATTAACTCATAAACTTTCATTTCATATATATAGCTTTTAGCCCATCAACTTTATATTCACATATATACATTTGGCACTCAACTTTGGTAATGAGCCTTTCGCCCTTTCAACTTGCATTTTTACGTTTTGGCGCATCAACTTTCGTAATGAAATTTTTGTCATTAAACTTTACCGTAACGAATTGAGTAGATATCGTTTGACTTCTTGCCGCAATACATAATAAATTTTGTATATGTAATGAATTTAAGCCGCTCGGCCGCAACGATCAAGTAAAAATGCTTGTCATTTTAATACTAAACTGAACAAACTAATAAATAAATTACGGTAAGGAAATTTCTTATATTTTATGTAAATTTGTGTAATGATGATGGATGCTACCTAGTGTCTCAAATAAAGCTGAAATTGTTGGTGTTTAGTTAGACTTTTAAGCCCAAACTGCATTTTTACTATATAAAATTATTTTAGCATTTTAGTTGGGCTACAACATAACTTACAAAAGCCCATGTAACAAAGCTAAAATAGATAAACACACACATGAGCTTTGTTTTTGTTTCTCTTTCATTTTCATCTTCATCTTTACAAACTCTCAATAACCATAACACCACATTATGTGAAAGTGATAATGATATTACTTTGCCTAGATAGTGTTTACGCGACATAGTTTTGATTTACACTATTAATAACATCACACATGTTCTAAGTTATTCATAAATATGAGATTCCTCTATTGTAACATTCCAAGTTTTCGATTGAAGTAAATAATAAAGGAATGATTATTTATGTTGTTTTAATTTTGATCCTTGAGGTTAAAGTGCAAGGGGCGAAGTGAAATTATTATAAGAGGGTATTTGAGGATCGAACCCTAGCAAAAACACCACATTCCTTCTCCCCACTTTTTAGAAAGTCTGTGTAGAATAGTTATCACATATAATAGTTATAACATAGAATTGAATAGGTATCGCATAGGATCCATTCTATGGGGGTGCATGATCAACCGGTCGCACAATATTTTTTGTATTCCTATGTAATAACGTTATGGTTTTTCAACCAATCTATGAGACTTCATTGATTACAACAAGCTAAAGTAGCTAAATGAGTCTTGGTTTAACCACCAACAATCATTTTTCAACCCGATGAAAATCTTGATTGTAGATTGGTAGTGGTGTTGTTAACGTTGTTGAAAGTTTATTACTTATTTAAGCAGGCTTCGCTTTCCGGAGCTGCTCCCAGCTCACACTTTAGTGGAGGAGCTGTCATGAAGATCCAGGAGTGTGAGCAGTACAAACTAAAAGGCTCTCATACTGTTTGGGGGGAGAAATCCTTAGTCATGCCTTTCACTTACATCTCTGGCTTTCCTTATATCTTACCTAAGCTAGCCTTTTTCGTACAAGTTTATCCACCTAAAGGGAAAGCGTGAAGAAGCATATCCGTAGCTCAGTACTGTTTTCCTTACTTCTTATATGTCTAAGTGTCCCACTATTAGAGTAAAGCACAAAATGGCATAATGGGACAATTGTTTACTAATGATGGATTCCGAGCCATAGAATGAACCGTGGAACTAAGAGGGAATATATGATTAATAACACGGTCTTAAAGCAAGTCCCAAGAACGAGGATAAAAAAGATAGCCCAAAGCGAAAGACCTACAACTAAAGACAAATAGATAGATGGACTTGTTGGGAACAAGGAACTAATCAGTCCCCGATCAAGTCCAAGTATAGTCCCAGGATACAGACCTCTCTCCCCTTGAGGATTGGATTGACTTGGTTATTGCTGAGCCAACGTTCTCACTTAGCCAACTTTGAAAAGAGAGATCTATGATCCCCGTAAAGAAATGAGTTTTTTAAACTTACCTAGAAAATATCAATCCATACATGTTGCGTTTAAAAAACAAAGTGAAAAAAATAAAATAATAAATAAAAAGTAGACAAGCTTCGAATTCGATTAAGTATTTTAGTTATATTCTTTCTAAATGGATATTGAACGGTGCATTATCATTCTATGGTCATGATTACCTCAAAACTTTATTTTTTCTCATAAGTTTAAGACTGTACAAGTTATTGCTATTTATGTGACCCAACTCATTTAAATCAAAACTCAACTATCATGTTAAAAGACATTAAAGTGTAGGAAAAAAGGACAATAGAATTCCCTTTTTCAGTTTTTTGGGCCCGTTACTAATTATTGTTAAAAATTTTAAAAAATGATGGTCGGTGTGAGGGACTCTAATTGGTAGGATACTTGCATGCACCGTGTGTTCATCCTCACAGCATGCACCGTGTGTTCATCCTCACACCATTTGACACCTACAACATCACTCTCCTCACACATCTCCAAATTCACACTTTTCATACTTTATATTATATCATTTAATAATAAATATAAACATTTTTATAAGATATCATCATATTAAATGTTCCATTCGACTATCTGTCTATATATACTTCTCATTACATCACACAACAATTGACATTTCACATTTCACAATTGTCACCTTGACCTCCCAAAATGGTATAGTATTTTCTTGTATTTATTTAATGTTCTTTTTTGATGTTCAGCTTTAACCGATCATTTCTTGATTTCTAAATCATTGTCACAGAAAAAGTTTGCGTTGATCGGACCGTGGGGAAGCTCGGATGGACAAAACTGGTCCTACAAAGCCGAGGGAAAGATTACTAAGATAATCATCAACCATGGTGAATGCATCGACGCCATCAGCTTCGCTAGCCAAGATGATGACGGTGACGTTCACCATTCCCCAAAGTTTGGTGGTTATGGTGGCGATTGCACCGAGGTATTACTTTTGTTTTTCTACGAGAATCATAAAAAAATAGATGGTCTAGACGAGTAGAAAAATAGGCCCCTAAAATATGTTTTCTAATTAATAAAATATATCTAAAAGGCTTAAAATATATATACAAAAGCTAGTTAAAAATTTATATATAAAATCAAATTGTGGGGGCCCCAAGGAAAATGGCCTCTATGGTTAATTTCTTAAAATGTTATGTTAAACATATCATAACCCCTCAATATACTTGTATTTTTTGATATGTTACATCTCTTTCAACTTGTTATATCAGTAATATTATTCTTTTGGTGTCAGATCAACATTGACATTGATGTGGAGGAGTTGAACTGTGTCAGCGGGACGATTGGATGGTTTGACTCTAAGGTAGTTGTGACATCGCTATCATTTTCGACAGATGTCAACAAGTTTGGACCATTTGGTACTGAGAATGGGACTCATTTCTCGGTGCCCATTTCAAAGGCAAAATTTGGGGGTTTCTTTGGCTGTAGCAGTGACTACCTAGATGCCATCGGTGTTTACATCAACCCGACATAATTTGGTTGCGATTTGTGACATGGGAATTGAAGAAAATGAAGATTGGTTGATTGTGAAGAGTTAAATAAAGAGTCATATATTGGTGGTTGTTGGTTAAGCTTTTAATGTAATGATCGAAATGCTAGTAATTGAAGTTTCTATTTTTCATATATTCTTAAGTGCTTTTATTATCATACCGGCTTTGGCAAATGCAATATAGTATACAACCAAATATAGGAGACATTAAATTTCATTCCAAATGATAAATGAAAATTACCACAACACCAATAATTTCTAAATTAAATTAATTAAATGTCATGTACTTTTATTGAGCTTTAATTTAAATTGATTTTGGTAGAGCACTCACGTGAACTCTTAACTCTACTTATTTTCGGTAGAAGAAATATTTATTTTTGAATATGTTTAAAATAATTTGACAGCTGACATAACAAGTTGTAAAGGTGATGCATTGTGAATGCTAGGGGAGTTTGCGGTCCGGTTTTTGCGATTTCTGAGTCAAACCGTGAACCGAACCATTAGTAACGGTTTTTGATTCTTGTAAATCAAGACTAAACCGTTGAACTTTAGAACCAAACCAAACCGTTAGTAACGATTTGGTTTCACGGTTTGGGCATGTTGGGTTGTGATCATAGTGACATTTAAAGTTTAAACACAAGCATTCCGATAACATGAAATGTATATTATTTGAAGTTAAATAGTTTAATGAAAAAAAGTGATAAGACAGATTCATTGCAATTTGTTACTGCGTTCGGATTTTGGCCTCAACCTATCTTTCATTTAGTGTTTAGAGAATAATTAATATGAATATTATATATGCTACTTACATAGTTACGCTACAAGTTTATATTTAACAAAAGTATTGATACATATATGTATATAATATAAAATACCTAAAATATTTGAATATAATTAAATTATATGGTCCGGACCGGTTTTTTACGGTTGGTTTTGGTACAAACCGTAAACCGCTACGGTTTAATATTATTGAAACCGATCGACCAATAGTTAAAAAAACCACCCATGAAACCGAACCGATGACCGGTTTAGACAATTTTAAACCGAACTATAAACACCTCTAGTGAATGCTTTTAGGCTCTCCGTTGTGGAGCCACCCAAGAGAGACATTTGTTGTGTCTTATCAAGTTTTTCTTATATATGTTATACTTTATTTTTTAAATTTCTTTTATGTTATTTAAGTTTTCTAGAGATTAATGCTAATTTACGTTTACGATTTAGGGTTGGTAGCATTGTTACCGACCAAATTTATGTGTATTCGTAGCCGCAACGTGCGAGTTTTGTTATTATCTTTTGTTTTAGATTTTTTAATAAGGCTTACTACTTTATGTTTATGATCTAGGACAGCTACCGTCGTAATCAACCGAATTTGCATCAATTCGTCACCGCAACACACATATTTTTTTGCTTTAATTTTCTTTATGATATTTTTAAAGGCTCACTAATTTATGTTTACGATTTTATATTGACACCGTCGATACAAATAATATTTTTTCATCAATTTGTAGTCGTAACACAAATTTTCTATTTCCCGTTATGTTTTAAATATGCTAACCTTTTGTATTTAGGCGTTAACAAATTTATTTTCTTGTTTAGTTTCGGTGCCGTAACCCAACACCGACAAATTCACATCGGTTAGTCGCGCAACACGGAAGTTTTGTTTCGTTCTTTTTAATATCTTAATTTGTTGTATTTTGAAGTTAATTACCGAATTAATATAGTTTTGTTCTAGTACCGCACGTGTTTTATTAGCCCACAACACGTTATATTTTATCATAAATTATATGACTGCCATTTTGCCAATATTATTTCTTTTTCGAGTTTATTTTTGTTGTCCTTACAAACCTAACCGATACAAGTTAAATTCGCGTCACTAAACCGCCGCAACGCTGTGGATTTTGTTACCGGTTAGGCGGTAATAAACATTATCGATTGTTGAAAGCAATATCCATTTACATCAAGTTGTCCGCGTTGATGAGCCAAGGTCAAGTTGACCGTTCAATAATCAGTGAACTGGATATTATGCTAAGATACCTTCCACTTCCGTTGATTCACCGTCATAGAAACATCCTTCTGAGACTCCTTCCACTGTTTTGACTCGTTTATAAGATAATTAGTTAATTACATCCTAAGAACAATATTCATGTGACTCCGGAAATATAGGATTGACTTCTGGTTTTTGCAATGTTTTTCTCAGGAAACTATTAAAAAAAGTCTCTAGGATATGATGGGTATAAATCTCGTTTCATATTATATTAGGTTCTTTTGTTTCTTTGCATTCCAAGTCATAATTGCATTATAGTTAGTTGAATATTAACTAAAGCCATAAATATGAGTTATGAAAACTACGAATTTTATTTTTAAGGATTCAATCAAATATAAAATAAAATTAATGTGATAACTATATGAATCAAGTATTGTAATTATATATAACATACTATAATTATAGTGTAATGTAATTACAGCATTGTGTAATTACATAATTACACAACTTGAATTCTACAGTTAGCACGTTAATTTTATTTATACATTAACTTTTTCCCATATTTTCTAAATTAAAAATTAAATGAATAGTTTTAATTTTGAAACCCGTATCATCAATAATCCTTTTTTTTGGTTAATCATTAAGAAGTAATGTAATTTGTTAAGCTCTTTATGAGTTAAAATATATGAATTAATTGGTCTAATTTAAAACGAGAAAAAAACATGTATAACCCTCTTTCACTTTGAAGGTATTAATCTTGATGGTTCACATGTGAAACGGTTTGGATAAAGTTTGATGGTTCGGTTAATCGATATCTTCGAAGCAAGAAAATGACTCAAAAGGGTTGAAAACTAATTAAGGGGTTAGATAGAGATAACTAGATAAGTATTAGTGGTATTTGAGTTGATTTTTTGCTTATATAGTTATTGAGTTTGAGTTAGTATTCGAGTCTAAGCAGCTGCCTTATCTTCCCAAGTGACGTTTAGTATACATAAGGGCTTTGTGGTGTGTTTATGGGCATCAATTATTTTTGTTAGTTTAATGATAAAGCAAAGAGTTTTTTTGTCTTTGTTAGTTAAAATCCAGTGTGTTACTTATTCGTTTATGTTTATTTATCAAAGATTTGAACAAAAACAAACACACACACACACACACACACTACCCCCCCCCCCCTACCTCCTTTCGAACCATAACTAGGGATAAGCGTGGAACGGTACCTGTACCCGATTGTACTCGTACCAAAAATCAATAAAAACACGTATCAATACTCGTACCAAATTTTTCGGTATGGTACGGGTACGGGTATTTTGGTACGGTACCCAATTTTTGTACCACTTTGCGTTTTTATTTCTAAATCTTCGACAATCATGATACCGGTACCGGTACGAGTAACAAACAACCTGAATTAGTCCGGGTATCGGTACTATCACAGGTATGTAACGGGTACCAGACAACCTGGCCGTCTATTTAATGATAAGATAGTATTGAAGAACAATGATTCGGTCACCAACTTTAAGTGATTTGTTTGTTGGTTCGAGTCTTTGATGTTATATTATTTAATTTTGAAGAAACATTTGGTACTTATTCAATAATAACATGGTTGGATAATATTTTATATATTAAATATGAATAATCCCAATTAAACGTTTATATACTTAAAACAGTTACAAAATACCAAATGCGCCCATATCGTACCCGTACCTGTACCTGATTGTACCCGTGCCAAAATTCAACAAAAATGAGTACCAATACCCGTACAGAATAAGCTAAATCAGTACGGGTACATGTGTGTATACACGTACAGTACGAGCACGGGTATTTGGGACAAAATGTTCATCCATAACCATAACTACACTTCCTTGCATGTTACTATCAAACCCCTAATCTTTCACTACCTTCTTAATTCAAATTAACCATCTTATTAAACTTAGTGAGCTCACACCTATCCACTCTCATCAAATCCTAACCTAAAGTAAATCAAAGAATATTGCAATAGGTGGAATTTGATTTATAACGGGTGGTATTCTACAATGCATTATTTGATCAAATTTCAGGGCTTAAAACAGGTTACGTACATTTGTAATATTTAGGTATGTTTGTAATATTTAGGTTAAAGTTTTGGGGATTTGATTAGGTGATTCGGGTGGAATTCGGAGGTTAACATTATTTAGGTGGTAAAGTGTTGTTTATTTGCATTGTTCGAGTGAAAGAGAGCTTAAATGAGAAAGAAACGTTTTCGACATGAAAAGAGGATTTTGATTTTGTGTTTGTACATGAACACAATGCATAAAAATGTAAAACGGCTATTTTCCGTCACATATGTTGCACATGTTTAAGTCCGATAGAGCTTTTGAGAAAGTTATAAAAAAAGTCGGGTTGGCCCAGACCCAAATCTAGGCTCGGCAACCGTTTAATTAGGACATGGTTTTGGTTCACGAACACAATTTTAAAAAAGGAAATTTATATATGCATACACACACAACACACATATATAAGTTTTCTTAAAAACACTAACAAATGAAATTGAAAAAAAAAATACTAAAAAAGGGCATAATTTAGTATGTTTATGTTTAATTTAGCTAAAAAAAGCAAAAAAACGGTGTAGTAACAAATAAAATTTGGCCAAAATAATTAAATAAAAGTAAATATATTATTTGTTTGGATAAAAGTAAATTCATATATGCATACACACACAAACACATATATAAGTTTTTTTTAAAAAAACACTAACAAATGAAATTGGAGGAAAAAAAATCCCCAAAAAAGGGCATAATTTAGTATATATGTTTCTGTTTAATTTAGCTAATAAAAAACAAAAATAAATGGTATAATAACAAATAGAATTTGGCCAAAATAATTACATAAAAGTAATTATATTATTTGTTTGCATAAAATGAGCACTTTATTTTGTCAAAAAGAAAAGGCATATATAGTATTTGTAGACTTGTATAGTAGACCACACTAAAAACCCTACATCTATATGAAGAAGTGGTCTTCATTGTCCAATTATTAATTTGCAACGAAACCACCGTTACATTTCTCCTCACAATTTACAACTGTCTTACTCACCATCAACACGCAACACCACCGACTCACTCATATACAAATATCGTCACATCATTCTTCCAAACTTATATTATATCAACTTTCTATAAACTAAAACATATTATTCTTGTAATGGCCAACACGGGTGTGCTCGCTTGTATTTGTCTCGTCCAGGACATTGCTTGTACCTCTAGCGTCGGATTCTCGGAATACTTTAAGAAAGATTGCATGGACATGTCTAGGAGAGTGGTCTTGTTGTTGCATTTTCTGGAGGAAGTAAGGGACTTGAAGTTGTTGGATTCGTCGTTGTTTTTATCGTGTTTTGTTAACTTAATGGTTGCTCTTGAGGATGCAAAGAAACTGCTTATAGTTTCGGCTAACTTCGATCGTAAGATCTCACCGGTGAGTTTATCTTTATGATTTGATTGCATCATTGCATGTGTTCATATATGTTAAAATTGTTTCAAGCTGTTGGGAAGAGTGGAACCACATACAATGATACAATAGGAGGGTAGTATATTACTATATTTATTGAATAAATATAATATATAACTGAGGAAATTGTAAAAAAAGAAAAGAAAAGAAGAAACTATATATTTTATTTTTAAAACAAAACACACACACACACACCCACACACCTTAAAACAAATTCTAAATCTACATCATTTTGCAAATAGTATTTTATTGAAATCTTAGGATTCTAAATTGACACTTTTTTAAAGGCAACCTACTCTAAATATCCTATTAGAGCACATGTAGATGCGTCTTATAGGATTTAAACCCAACTTTTAAAATAAAGAGAAGACGCTTTACTATCACATTATGTCCATTATGCCCTTTGAGGACTCTAAATTTGACTTCTAAATCTTTGAAATTGAAAACACTTCATTAAATATTGAAATAAGACATAAATAAATTTATAATTCAATCCTGAGATCAACCAACAATTCATTGCATTTTTACACTAAAAATAAATCACTAGAAAATAAAAATTTGAGGAAAATCTCCAGTGATGAAATCCAAACACAAATTGATGGAATACGTGTCCACTGGACGAAACTACCTATGATATTTGTCTGTCGTCACATGATTTGGTTCGTCAAGGCCTTTTTGGCCATTGCCCATGGTTCATGCAACCCTATGTTTTCATTTGTTTATTGTCTCTTGGATCAACTTTGTATCAAATGCATGTGCAATTTGCAAAAGACTAAATTTTTTACAATCATTGTATTCTAAACATTTTACTTGGTTAATTTTTACTAAAGGATGGATCCACAAAGAAAATCTCATCTCAATTCCAATCTATTACATGGAAATTGGAACAAGCATTAGCAAACATACCATATGATCATTTACACATCTCAGAAGAAGTTCAAAAACAAGTAAGAGCATGCATCCTTAATCTTATGGTCATCTTTTGAGTTCCTAATATTATCCAAGTTTGTTCTTAAAATCTTGATTTTAGGTTGCCTTGGTGAAAGATCAGTTGCGAAGAGCACGGGAAAGATGTAGTAAACCCCTAAATACAATAACGGATAAAGATCTTCATCCTATAGAAACAAAGGTGGAAGTTGCATCGACGGAAAGTCTTTTGAAAGTGCATAATCAAACCGAATTGGTTTATCAGTTGGGAACTTCAAACAACTCATCCGAATCGTCTGAAACATCATCGTCAATTCCAGTTGATTTCCTTTGCCCCATTTCTTTGGAATTAATGCGGGATCCGGTCATTGTTTCCACAGGACAGGTAGTAACATTCTAACTAAACCAAATTCATTCATTTTCAATCAGTTACGGTCTCAGGATTTTTTTATGGGCATAAATTTTCGGGGTTGGTTGTCTATTGCTAAATATTACATTTGTTGGTCCGGTTTGGGTCACGTAACAAAAAGATATAACGAACTTAATATATTATCTATATTTACAAATTCAAACTCAAATAAACTAATAATTCAACAGGTTTTAAGCTTATTACATTAATAAAATATTCTGGAGTAGGCTAAAATATTTAATAATCAAGCTACATTAACAAAATATCTAACCAAGAAGTTTACAAGTTTTAAGCCAGCATTAAATAATATAGCAATTTAGCAAATAATCAAATAATAAAGTAAAACTTAGAAAACACGTAAAAAAGAAATACCAAAATGGAGGATCTCGAGTTGTTTAGAATCGGATTTGAGAAAGGGGTGTAACTCGCAGTAGGTGGCAACAAGGATTCCGATTTGTGGTGAAATGTTGGGGTCTTAGGGCAACATTGTGGCATGTCGATTTTGAATAAATCAGTTCTTTTGATTTCAACTGTAAAATTTTAGTATCTATATTTGTAAAATATTCAGAGGGGCAGTGTCAAAATTTCATTAAGTGTCCAGGATTTAATCGCACAAATAGTTATGTACTAAATAAAGCAGTGCGACCCTATCAGGACCTAGTAGGGTCCTCGCCTGTTTTCATCTTTTATGATCATTATGTTGATCTTATGATTTCTTGCAGACTTATGAGAGATCATACATACAAAGATGGATTGATTGCGGAAACAAAACATGCCCAAAAACGCAACAAAAACTCCAAAACATCACTCTAACTCCTAACTATGTTTTAAGAAGCTTAATCACACAATGGTGTATTAACCACAACATTGAGCAACCAAATAAGTCATTTCATGATGCAAGTAAAGATCTTAAAGCCATTGAAATCCTCATCCGGAACCTATCAAGCGAGTCAATCCAAGAACGAAGGTCAGCGTTGACCAAAATCCGATCTTTATCAAAAACAAGTACGGATAACCGAATACTCTTAGCTGAAGCTGGAGCAATCCCGGTTCTTGTGAGATTATTAACATATGAAGACAATTTCACACAAGAAAACGCAGTCACTTCGATTCTAAACCTTTCTTTACACGAAAATAATAAAGGAATTATAATGCTAGCCGACGCAGTCCCTTTGGTTGTACAACTATTAAGAACCGGAACAATGGAAACTAGAGAAAATGCAGCTGCCACCCTTTTCAGCTTATCGCTTACAAACGAGAATAAGATAATAATCGGTGCGTCTGGAGCGATTCCCGAGCTTGTTAATCTTCTAGGAAACGGGAGTACTCAAGGCAAAAAAGATGCTGCCACGGCTTTGTTTAATCTATGCATTTATCAAGGGAATAAAGGAAGAGCCGTGAGGGCGGGCGTTGTTCCTGTTTTACTTAAAATGTTGAGTGATTCAAGTATGATTGACGAGTCGTTGACTATACTTTCGGTTCTTGCTAGCGATCAAGAAGCTAAGACTGCTATTGTTAAAGCTAGTGTAATACCGGTTTTGATAGATCTTACAAGAACCGGAAGAAATAAAGAAAATGCTATATCGGTCTTGCTTTCGTTATGCGAAAGGGATAAAGATAATCTTGATTGTATTAGTAGGCTTGGGGCGATAATCCCGTTAACCGAATTGGCTAAAAGCGGGTCGGAGAGGGCTAAACGGAAGGCGAAAACGTTATTAGAGCTTCTTCAAAGGTCTCAACAAGTTCAACATTAGTAAGTAAAACACCAAATTTTGTGTGTTTGATGCTATATATTGATTGAGAATAAGTTGTGTAAAGTGTATTAGGGACAGTTTATTGATTTATTTATTTGTAAATATTGGATTTAAGATTTATAAAAAGCTCTAATTATTATTCTTCTGATGTTACTAGTCTTACATTTTACCGGTGATTCTAACATTCAACTAAAACAATAGCAAAAGTAAATAGTAAAATCGAGTAACATGCACTTTTTTTTAGAACCAGGCGAACAACTAGTAGACAGGTAAAACATCATGCTAGATAACTGGCTGGGTTATAAAAAAAACATTAATAAAATGTAATTAATCATGTAAGTACATTGTGAAATGACGGTTCTAGTCCGTGTTAAATGACGGATTAGTTGGAAGCAATGAAAGTTTAAGAAAAAAAATTGCTTGATCGGGTCAATTATATATATTTGTCACTTGATGGATTTTATAGAAATTCAAGAATGGTACAGTTCAAAATAACATTCAACACAACAAACTTACGTTATTTGATGTTATTTTACATTTCACGTTCCTTTGGTACAGTATAAGGAAAATAAATTACAAAATTACTAAGAGTGGTGTAAGAATCCACTATTATATTTGTAAAAGAAAATTTCTCTGTCCTAACTTTTTGCTATGAGTGATTTAATAATATAAAACCTCATTTAAAAAAAAACAAAATAAAAAAGGAATTCTATATAAATAATAATTTTGAACTTCTTCGTACTTTTATGGTTGTACTTTCTGTTCTATTAATTGTACATAAGCTTTAGTCTATTAGACTATCCATTATGGTGACCATTTCTCACAACCGGTTGCAATGTGACACAAAATGACAAAAAAACATTTTAATTAAATAATTGTAAATTCATTTTTGTCCACAACCGGTTGCAACCTAGGTTGTTCTAGCAACCCAAGTTTGCAACCAAACTTTTACATCTAACTTGGTTTTTTCATAAAAATTACAATTTTTAACATTTTTTAAAAAAATGTAACAGCTTGGTTTTATTTATAAAAAAATATTGAACATTTTGATATAAATTTGATAAAAAATGAAGCATATTTTATTAATAAAATATTGGTTTAGGTTAGGTTGGGTTGTGATAGTGAGTGAAATATTGAATTGGGTTGGGTTGGGTTGTATAGGTGGAAGAGAAAGAAATTAGTTTTTTAATAAATGATTGGATTGGTTTGGGTTATGATAGTGGATAGTCTTATACTATCTGATGCGTGAATTGTACCTTTTGCTAGCTGTATATTTACACCACGTAAGCTTCTACGTGTCCTTTTGTTACAGAATGAAAGAAACGTGTACTTCTCCTATGACCTTTGCACTCTCCCTCCCTCTGTATATCAATGTTTAACGATGGTTGGCGATGGTAGATATCTGATTGTTAGTTGTTGTCCTTGCATGTTTGGTTTCTCTTTCTATATGTTGTTGTAGGCTGTCTTCCGGCCGTTTATGGCGGCGGCGGACGTCTTTGAGTTGGCGGTTTGTATGGATTGGTTACCCACTCTCTCTCTATATATATATATTTTCAGATGCCTTTTTGGCTAACTTATTGGGTTTTGCCATCACGTGTTGTAGAGAAGAAAGAAAGAAAGAGAGAACACCGGTGTTGTCGTAGCTTTCCGGTTGTCTTTGGCAACGACGGCGACGGTGATCACAAACCTATAATTTTCTCATTCAATGAATGTTGATGATCTTATTCTCATTTCAAAATTGGAGGGTGAGATATCTGTTATATTTTCAATGTTTATGTAAACTTTTTTTTTTTGGATAATAAGGCTATGATGATAGGGATGGCAAAAAAGCCCGTGCCCGACGGGTATACCCGAAACCCGAAATAAATGGGACGGGTATACCCCAAACCCGATGGGTATGGGCAGGGTATGGGATTAGGAATTAAAAATTTTCGCGGGTACGGGCCGGGTATGGGATTAGATGATACCCGGCCCGATTACCCGAAAACACATACCCGTTTACCCGAATTATATACCCGCAAAATTCTTTGTATTTCATAGGTTGTGAAGCATATATATCAAAAATTATATACAAATTATAATGATATTATATATATATTGTTATGCTTATATATACGAAGTGCATTATATTTAAATTTGTAATAATTGTTGAATGAATAAGATGTATAAAATAATTATAATGAGTAAAAAATGTACTTGAAAGTCCCAACGGGTATACCCGATGCCCGCGGGTATGCCCGATACCCGACGGGTAATGGGCCGGGTATGGGACACGGTTTTACAAACCGGTATGGGCATGGGATTACCGATACCCGGCCCGTTGCCATCCCTATATGATGATGAAGTTGGATCTGTGGCTATTTGTGATTTTATCTTTGAACAAGTAATTATTTGGTAGTTTGGTGGCGGTGGTGCCATAGTTAGTGGTGTTGTGGGTCAAAAAATACTTAAAAGTTCATAAACGAATTTTCGATCGCAAACGGGTAAATTTGCATTACGTATACAAATTTTTAGACAAATAACTGTAAAATAAAAGATAAATTTACACCATTGCCCAAAGAAACAGGGGCTCGGGCCCTCACTAAGCTTCGCCAATGGCCATAGTAGTTTTGTGGTGGTGACTATGGTGGCGGAAGACAAACATCACCCAATAAGGTTACGCATGTTGCACTTTTTATGATCACTTTTCATCAGCAAAATATTATAGTGCATCACTAACTTGGCACGTAATCAAACGAGTCTTAAAAGTATATTCTTTGATGCATTAATAGTTTTTCTTTTCGTTGCCTTTCATAGTTTCATTGGGATTTTTCTGCTGTATTAAATGCTTTTGTGTAAAGAAGTTTCATTAACTACTTGAAGTATCATAGTGCACTTGATATGCTCATTAAGTTTGATGACATAGTTAGCTGATGAAATTCATTGACTTCATATGGGTCCATTAATAGGTTTTCATTCTCTTGGTTTTCAAGGTTTGTTTGGAATTTTGCTGTTTTAGTAAATGCTTGCTTTATTGGAAGATGCTTTTCAAGTAGAATTGTGAATCCATTTGATTCAGATGAGATACATGAATACATCTTCAAATTGTCCAGGTAATGAATTTCTGGAACACGATAGCTTGGGTTACACGATGCTAATTTCATATTGAAAAGATTGTTACACTAATGATAGATTGATAGGTTCTCGATGTTGTGCAAATTTGCTTTAGTTCAATTCTTGATCACTGAAGTGTTGTGTTTAATTTTAGAACTTTAACAATATGTATAACCTTTTAGAAGTAATAAAATAGTGATTACTTAGAGATAGCTGTGGTTTTGTAATTCAGCTGAAATTGCCACTGATTCATGGAGTCTTGTCTATTTTTTTTTTGTTTGTATGTGAAAAGATGTTTATAGTTGGGCTTATGATTAATTTGTTTTAATTCTTTGATAGGTACTCCTATATGACGATAGTATCTATTTTGCTGCAGGTCATTCAAACTTACTGGTACACTTTATGTTAGCAATTGCTGTATTAGTTCTAATTGCTTAGTGGCTCACTTTTATTGACTAATTTACTGTATTCACAGATATAAGTTGCAGCAATTGCTCAATTAGTTCAGGAGTTACACAGGTTGCTGACTTATTAATGCAGGATAAGAAGCATTAAAATTGGTCGCTTTTGCATCAGTGTGTAGCTCAATTGGCTTTTGATTTCATGCAATAAAATGTTATACACAACTTAGATCAATTTTAAATTAGTTCTTATGTGATTGCTTTTGTAAGAAAGATATCAGTTACCTTTCATCTTCATATTTACCATTTTGTTGAACATGTGCCTACTGCAACATGCGTCTACGGCGTGCACGCTCACTGTTTAGGTTGATTTCAATGATTTATCTATTCATAAACCCGCGCAACGCGCGGGTTATAAAACCTAGTTGTAACTAATTGTGAACATGGTTGCATAAAGCCCACATCCGAAGGTCATATATAGTTGAAGATCAAGAATGGGTCTAAGCCCATAAAGAACTAAGTGATTAACCAATCAAGACAATGTTATTTTAAAGTAGTCCGGGATATTATACAAAAGGTAATATAATATACGAAAGATGGTTAAATGACTAGACTTCAACGTGAAAGTAAGCTTCGAACCAAGACCGTCTCCATGGATTTAAATACCACGGACGAGTCAAAATAAACGGACCCGTAGGATTTACATTTACATGTACTGATACGGGTGTTGAACGGGTACGTGTGCGAGTATTCAGGGAAATAAATCGCATCCCTATTCTAGCGGTCGGTGTTCATACACATGAGATCAAATGCGGCTTCTATTGGAAGTTTAATCCTGAAATGAAGTTAGAAGAAGGTTGAAAGGCTAAATATGAAAATATAATTATGTTTTGCTTTTAATAAATAGTTTGTAATACCTAGACGTAAGTTCAAATGTTTATAAAGAGTTATCTAGTATGTTTATTTGTTTTGCAAGTAAAGCTATTTGAGTTCTAGTATGTTTAGCTTTGGTTAGATTAATTACAAGGGTTGTTTGGTCTTTATTTGAGTGTGCAAACTTTTAGTTTCGGTTGTTTAATTTTGTTTCAGAAGAAATGATATTCATCTTGTTCTTAGGGCTAATTCTTGGGTTGTGGCCAACACTTTCCTGGCTATTTCTAAAATCAAAGTTTAATGTTCATGCAGAAAAGCCAGGCAGAAGATATATTGTATTATTAGATAAAGATTAGAAGATATGCATCAATCATAACTCTTCCAAAATGATGGCGGGACGAATCATAATAAGACACATTTGAAGTCGTCCACTTGTTGCATGCAATCCCAGTCAATATTTATATATAAGTTAGGTCATTTGGGCTAGGGTTTTTGGTTTGAATAGAAAAGAAGGTTGTATAATCACATGTGTAATTGGATTATCGTGACTATAGATATATATATATTCATCCGGATATTTATTATTTATTTGTGTTCATACTTTTCTAATTAACTAAGAAAAACAAATAACATAAGTAAATATAAATATTCAAATGAATATAGCTTTCCCCGTCTAAATTATTGCTTCAACTTATTAAAAATAAGATTGCATAACATGTAAAAATAGAATAAAAGTTCAAAATGTAAACATAGCACATTAGCACGTATTATCAATGTAAACGGTAGTTGTGAGAAGTCCAGCGATGAAATTTGGAGTTGTTGGTTATTCGTTGATGATACTGGGTCGGATACACGACGTGGGTAAAAACCTACTAACGGTTATTGACGGAGGGTAGCAACATTAGATAATTGACAATTACAACAACTTCGGAGTTGAGATGTTTTTACAGACAAATTACCAATGTCCATCTTTCCTAATGGATCATTGACAAGTTGTGAGCGTTGGATAAGATGTTGTTATGTCACACCTCATCCCTGCTAGCTTGAATAAGCAAAAGACTCGATGGAAAACCGATACTTTTAAGAAGCTGAAGAGGTAGGTCCCAGCAGAGCCCAGTTGGACCCGCAAGACTCACCTTGAAGAGGGACGTCTGCGCAGAAACCAACTGGATCCGCAGGACCCATCATGCTCAGAGACGTGACGTCCTTACGCGCAGTACGCAAGCTGTTCCCGCAGGAAATGCCTCCCAATGGTGAAGTACTCTGCCTGTTCCCGCAGCTGCGGATACAAGCCATCAGGGAAGGCCACCCGCGCAGCAAGGCTACACGCACAAGGCACTTAGCTCTCAATCACAGTTGTCACCTGAAGGAATGAGCAAAGCCGGGAACAATCCCGCACAAAGGCGGGAGGGGGAATACTCCCGCCCAAAAGCCAGTCCGTACGATACGGGAAGATCTTCTGTACTGTACCTGACGAGGTATGGGCAAAAGATCTGACTAAAGATACGACAGCTTATTGACAACAGTATGGCAAGCAGCATGCTCTTGTACTGTATGTCACTATTAGCCGCTGCCTACTCACCAACTCCTGTCATACCACGTGCATAGCCGGCAGTTGGTGGAAAAGGAATAGTACACAGCAGGCCTGGTCACTATCAGCCGCTGCCTACCCACCAACTACCAGCAGGGCACGTGCGTAGGCCACAGTTGGTAGAACAGGAATACTATTCAGCCGGCCACACCTCCTTGGAAACCTACCTTCGGCTATAAATACCCCAAATGGTATGATCATCTCATCTTATCACATTATCATCATATTATCATCATATACTACATATTATACCTGATATCTGCTCTAGCAATCTCTTAATATACATTTATATTTAAAGAGCAATCTAGTCTGATTCTCACGCCGGAGGGTGGTCACAAGGAGGAACCCCCCCCTTCTCAGTGACAAGCTCACGGTGTCTGTTTTGCATGTTATCAGAAGAACCATCTTTTCTGGGTCTAACCCCTCGTGGGAAACATTTATCTAACCCCAAGGTTACTTGTAATCTGCCCGGGGTCCGGTTAGTGTTTCTTCATTGGCGCCATCCGTGGGACGTGTAGCTAGAACTTCATTTCTTTTCAGTTTTTTCAAACTTCTGGAAAGATGGTTAAAGAAACTCCGGTAACCACAACCCCAGCTACTGGGGGGAATACCGACTACACAGTCTTTACAAACACTACCCCGGTTACCCAAGCCGGGGCAAGTGAAGTAAATTTTACGAACACTACCCCAGTTACCCAAGCTGGGGCAAGTGCAGTAAATAATCGCTCACTGGGATTCACCGATACCCAGTTAGAGAAACGAACAAGGCTCCCCCGCCAAACACTCGCTGAAGTTAAGGCATGGGCGGAGGCACGTCAGAAGGAATTCCAAGCTGAGTTGGACGAACGCTTGCGTTCCGTCCAACAGGCTGACGAATTCGAAGAATACTTGGACGATGACTCGGAGGAATCCGACACCGACGCGAACCCTCGCCATAGGGCAAAAGGGAAGCGTAAGGAAACGGACTCCCAACCGAGAAGGCATTTTGAAGAAACCTTCAAACCAAAAAACACAGGTGGAAATCCACGTGACTTCTCGAAAACATTTACACCAACTGCTGCAAAGGCGGGAACGTCCAAATTTGCAAGGGACATTGCGGAAGCAA
The DNA here is from genome assembly GCF_021521415.1 of Bidens hawaiensis. NCBI lineage: Eukaryota > Viridiplantae > Streptophyta > Magnoliopsida > Asterales > Asteraceae > Bidens > Bidens hawaiensis. The sequence continues at coordinate 87,556 of NW_027505966.1, read as the reverse complement.
TCGTCCCGAAAAGTGCCAAACAGATGTCCAACATCGGCACTTACGATGGTATATCTGATCCAGACGATCATTTCAAAAGGTTCATAGCGGGGGCAACCGTCAGTAGTTGGACGGAACCTACGTGGTGTTACATGTTCCAAATGACGCTTGTTGGGGCTGCTAGAGCGTGGTTCGATCGTCTACCGGTCCACCACATCTACGGTTGGGAAGACTTCCAGCAAAAGTTTAGCAAACACTTCAGCCAGCAAAGAAAGTATACCGAGGAGCAATGGACAATCCTCAAATGCATTCGAGAGGAAGATGAATCTTTGCTAGACTTCATCACTCGCTTCAACTCAAAGAAGCTTAGTCTGGGTAATATCAGCGAAGATCTTGTTCGCGCTGCTTTCATCCAGGGCGCGAACGACCCAGAGCTCATCCGCACCTTAACGGGTAAAGATGGCATGCCATCCACATGGGATGCCATCATGACAGCAGCTAAACGCTTTGCGGAAACTGAGAGGCAACTGGGTAGAGATCTCCCACAGAGCACAAACCTCTACACCCAGAAAACAAGAGAAGACAACGTCCTTATTGCCCGATTAAACAAAAAGCGGAAGCGAGGCATTTGGCAGTCAAGGGTAAACTTTGACACCTCATCCGGCTTGCAACATCGATTAGGCGGAAGGGATAACGTACGGTAGAACCAGAACTCCAGATGGACGCCACTCACCAAAAGCGTCACCGAGATATTCGCCACTGAGGAGCTCCCATGGCCAAAGGCTCCAATAATCCGACATCGTCCCAACGCTGATCGGAGCAAATACTGTGACTTTCACAGGACAAAAGGCCACAACACTGAAGAATGCACAGACGTAAAGGATATGGTCGAAGCATTTGTCAGAGATGGGACGCTCGCGCACCTCGTGGCGCAATGAACGCTGAGCAGGCTGATGCGTGTAGAACCCCAGTTGGGGAAAACACGAATAAAATTACAGCTTCAATGTTGGAGACTACATACTGCGCAAACAACGAGATCCCGAACCAGGTGCATATCGGCTCGATGGCACTCCCATCCCAACAACATGGAAGGGAGCTCAATTACACAGTTTGCATGTAGATCAATTCCAAATTTGTAAAGAAAAGGCCCAGAGCCACTTCTAATGGAAATGATTCTCCTTAGAACATCGACGCTGATGATTTCACATTTATACTTTTATGAACTTTCAACACTGATGCCGGTTTTCACCGCATACATAAGTGTGAAAGTCGTTGCGTGGGGAAGGCGGCAAAACCCGCATAAACCCAAAAAACGGCAAACCTTCACGCAGGTCAGTTGAAGGGTAAAGTTCAGTCATCCCAATAAATGAAAGTGCCGGTCTATCCGCATGAATCATGATAGAGGAAACTGAACACTAACCTATTAACAACCGCGCGTCGAACGGTTAATTTATTCAACACGGATATGCCGGTTTTCAACGCATAATTACGTGGAAAGTCGTTGCGTGGGGAAGGCGGCAAAACCCGCATAAACCCCAAAAACGGCAAACCTTCACGCAGGTCAGTTGAAGGGTAAAGTTCAGTCATCCCACTAAATGAAAGTGCCGGTCTATCCGCATGAATCATGAGAGGAAACTGAACACTAACCTATTAACAACCGCGCGTCGAACGGTTAATTTATTCAACACGGATATGCCGGTTTTCACCGCATAATTACGTGGAAAGTCGTTGCGTGGGGAAGGCGGCAAAACCCGCATAAACCCAAAAAACGGCAAACCTTCACGCAGGTCAGTCATAGGTAAACTTTGGTCAACTAAATGAAAGTGCCGGTCCTAACCGCACAAATCATGAGAGGAAACCGAACCTATTGACAACCGCGCGTCGAACGGTTAACTTATTCAAAACAGAGAATTTCTAACAAAAGGATGAGGAAAACCTACACGCAGGTTAGATGTAGGTAAAGTTTAGCCATCCTACTAAGTGCAAGTTACGGTCCTACCCGCACAATCACGAAAGAGGAAGCAAAACTTCAACCTATTATCTACCACGTTCAAATGTTAACTTATTCTAAACACTTAGAAATTTCAAAAAGGATGAGGAAAACCTACACGCAGGTCAGATGTAGGTAAAGTTTAGCCATCCTACTAAGTGCAAGTGACGGTCCTACCCGCACAATCACGAAAGAGGAAGCAAAACTTCAACCTATTATCTACCACGTTCAAAGGTTAACTTATTCTAAACACTTGGAAAATTGCTAATTTAAACTAAAGTATGCAAGTCATATAACGTTTATAAAGCAAGGAATCCAGTGAAAGTAGCGGTCTTACCCGCACAAAGATTTATATTTCATAATATTCATTACAAGAATGGCCGGGTAACTACCCGCCTACAAGAATATAAATCTATACAAGCTAAATCTATCCTAGCAGTGGGAAGGGATCTTCAGGATCAAGCTTCAGGGCCACTTCCACTTGGACCAGCACCATCAGTAGAACGTGACGGTTCAAGGAAAGCTTTAAGGATAGCTAGCCCATCATCAGCAGTAGCAACTTGGTTCACCTTCTCCACCACCGGATGCGGGAAGGCGGCATACTGATTCACTGCTTGGTCATAAACAGCTTCAGTATCAACATTATACAAAGGGAAGTTGGAAGGCGGGATGCCTTTCTCAACGAACCCTAGACCAAGCAGGAAGCCGGCCTTTTCCCCATCCTCGTGAGAAGCGTTGAGGGCTGCGCTCATAGCATCGTCATAAGACGTATCAGCAAAGACCCGATGCACAACCTACAAGAAAAAATACAAGTATCAAAACCTTTTCTATTTACAAAGAAAAGCGTAAAGACATGAAAAGCGTACCTGAGACAACGCTTCTCGAAGAAGCCATTCCTTGGCAACCAGAGCCTCCTGGAGGGCAGCTTGAGCTTCGTTACGGGCGCGTTCGGCTTCACTCTTGTTGAGGTTGGCAAGCAACACTTCTTTAGCCGCAGCCTCTTCAACGCCCTTTAGCTTCCGCTCAGTGTGGTCAAGCACCCCCCTCTGGTCCAAGATCTCTTGGAGCTTTTTGGCGTCTTCCATCGCCAAGGCATCATGAGCCTGCTGGAGAGCCTCTAATTTGGCTTTAAGCTCCTCATTCTCCACGCGTAGAGGCTCAGCAACAGCTTCAGCCTTGGTGGCCCTCTCGGTTGCGTTCCTTGCAGTTTCCTTTGCCAGCCGAAGCTGTTCGTTAACAGCTTGGGCAGCCTTGGAACGGGCCTCGAGCCGGGCCTGAACTTCAACCTCGAGGGCCTTGAAGGCCTTCTCCTTTTCCGCAGCCACTGCGGTAAGCTTTACGTTCTCCTCCCGGACAGCCCGCGCCCGAGCTACTTCCTGAAGGCGAGCTGCTTTTAACTTGTCGTTTTCACGACAAAGCAGCTCGACGCGCGGCTGCATCCGGGCCAGGAGAACCCGAAGCTCATTGGTTAGCCTACCCTCCTGGTAGCTAGCCATGGCTTCCCCCAACGCACCACTGGGAGCTGCGTGACGAGCCCACTCCACGCACTCCACAGGTGTGCGAAGGGTTGTTCCTCGGCGGATGTTCCATCGTGGAACATACACTTCATTGGAATCCGACACTGCAAAAAACATAAAGCAGTTAGGAAAAGATGATAAAAATATGAAAATGGCCAAAAGAACCCTACGCACCTGTAGGGTCAACAACAGGCCGATAGCCGCCAAACCCATCACCTGAACCCAAGGGAAATCCATCCAAGAGGTCAGGCAGATGGGAATGAGGCAGAGGTTGGCGATAAGCCCCATGCATACCTGAAGGATCGGCCGTCGTTGCCGATGACGGAGGAGGCATGGTAAAAGCCGCCGCGGTCGCCGCTGCGGAATCCACAGCAAAAGTAACCGCTGGCTCAGTGAAAGATGCGGTAAAAATGGCACTGACAGCCGGCGGTGATGTCATCACAGCTGGAACAGTCGGCTCAACGGAGTGAGCAACTGAACCAGCGGAAGCAGGCGCAGGCGCAGCCGCCTGGGTCGTCGCCTCAGGTAGGCTGACCAAGCCTACCGTCATGGGCGGAAGGGTACTCCTCTGCGCTCCACCCTGGAATGCGTCAACATCCACGCCTGCACAAAGAAGATAAGTGTTAATGATATTAAGCTATGAAGTTAAAAATAAAGTTTGTACTTACGGGTTTTCTTGAGCCTGAAAGTGCGGACAGGCGGGGACGAACCCGATGGAGCCGGCCTTTTTGCGCCGCTCACCGTCGTCATCCGGGGCTCTCCGGAGGTGACAGTCGCAGCCTCCGGAGCAGTGGTCCTATCACCACCCGGGTTCCCCGCCACCTCCTCGCTCTCGGCCTCTGAGTCAGACCGAGGCACCGGATCGGCAGTGGAGGCCACCTTCTCCTTCCCCTTCCCGCCGGCAGCCTTCTTCTTCCGCACCAACGGAGGACCATCTGCGGATTCCTCATCAGAACATAAGATTAGAGGAATTCCAGCAGAAGTTTCAACATTGAGGGGTCGAGGGTTGAATAGCGCCTTACCTGGCCGCCTGGCGCTCAGGATCTCGTGGCCTAGCGGGTAGACCTCCACGAACCGATCCGCCGTTTGTTCTAGGATGGGCAACTCGTTCTCATCTAGAGCACGAGTACCCATCCGAGCGGGACTGTCAGCCTCCCGCGGATACAGGAGCGACTGCAAGTCGTTCCCCTCTGAAATAAACAGGAAAGAAGTTAGAAGAGATTCTAAATCAACAAAAAGAAACAGAGCATACCGTAAGGAACATAGTTCGAACCGTATTCAAGGACGATTGGGATCTTTTGCGCATCCGCATCCTTCCACACCCGGCTCATCCCGAGCATCACCATCCCGGACTCCGCAAACCGGTAAACCGGAGATTGGACTCGGGATATCTTCGAGAACCATTCCGCCTCCTGGTAGTTGGAGGCGTGAAGGCTGGGAAGTGCTTGCCCATTCTTGAACTTCATGGCAAGGGGGATGGCGCGAGCGGAGATGAAGAAGAACTCCCGCTTCCATGAGCGAAGACTGCGCTCGGTTGCGCTAATCTTCAAACCCTTGATCCGGGTTATCAGAGTATACCACCCCTGGATGCACCTCCAAGAGTAGAAGGTCATCAGGCGGTCGACAAAGGGCTCAATGCCCAGAATCCGGCACACCCACTCGAAGTGGCGAATCTTCGCGATCGCCATCGGGTGCACCTCGGTCAGGTGCACACCGTGCCTCTCCAGGACACGGTACACAAACTTTGTCAATGGGAACCTAAGATTCCCATAAACAAAGAATGCAGCATAAACCCCGATCTTGCCTCTGGGGGCATCATACACCGTCTGATGGGGTTCAGGAAACTCAGGCTCGAGAGACTCGAGCATGAACTTCCTGACGATGTACTGATACAGATCGAAAGGCAGAGCACACTGGCACTCGCCAGCAGTACTCTTGTCATCGGCGAACACCCCAGCCTCCTGGGCTGTAGATTCGAGATCACGAGAAGACATCTTGCAGATGAAAGAAGAAAACGATTTCAAGAGAATGCTCGACTGAAAGGTGAGTATTCGCCGGAAATCGTTTTGAAGATGAAGAGAAAAGTGAAAGTGTGGATTACAAAGAACCCTCTCCCCCTTTATATACTAATCGCAATTAATGCGATGAATTTAATGCGGAAGAGAGAGAAATCGAAGGTGCAATGAAACTATGACACGTGGCAAAAAGCAAGCTGGCAACAGCTGTTGAAAGGACGCGTACCATTAATTTCGCGGCCACGCGCCCGAAAAATCGCGCCCACGCGCCTGAAAAAGCGTCTGGAATGACCATGTACTGTCACGTCACCATAACTTCCTGCACGTCCTGACACAGTCAGAAGAAACCGTCGCACGACGTTTCAGAGGTTTGGACTGTTCTTATCCTTTCACCAACTCTTCGAATTTCAAAATTCAAAAAGATTCAAAAGTAAGCGGGAAAATACCCCTTACCTTGGCAACCAAGTAACCATAAGACGGGTGCGGGTACAGTGTTAAGGCAAAACCCTTCACATACTTAGCACCTGCAGGGAATTGAAGCCAAGAATACCTCGGCAACCAAGTAACTATAAGACGGGTGCGGGTACAGTGTTAAGGCAAAACCCTTCACATACCTAGCACCCGCAGGGAATTGACGCCAGGAATACCTTGGCAACCAAGTAACCATAAGACGGGTGCGGGTACAGTGTTAAGGCAAAACCCTCCACATACCTAGCACCAGCAGGGAATTGACGCCAGGAATACCTTGGAAGTAAAGTAACCATAAGACGAGCGCGGGTACAGTGTCAAGGCAAAACCCTTCACATACCTAGCGCTCCGCAGGGAATTGAAACCAAGAAGGATCTTCTGGGCAATGCTTGCGGAAACGGAAATAACATCCCCGCATAGCGGGAACGTTGAGAACTACATTGTTTGAAGCTCCAGGATGGAATTGGTGGTTTTAACATAATTGATCACTATGTTCAAAACTACCAAAACCTCATAGAGAATCCACACAAGTGGGACTCAACGCTCCTGACTTGCGAGGAGGTTACAGACCTACCCGCATCATACCCAAAGATCAAGCAGGAAAGTCGGGAATTTCTGCAAGTGACAAGGACTTCCGCGGGAAGAATCCCCATGGAAAACCTTAAAACTAAACCCTTTTCAAAACCCTTTGCTTAAGTCCAAAAGTTCACCTCACTTTATTAAACATTCATGAGAAGAACATTGGACTGGGGGGACTTGAAGAGGTAGGTCCCAGCAGAGCCCAGTTGGACCCGCAAGACTCACCTTGAAGAGGGACGTCTGCGCAGAAACCAACTGGATCCGCAGGACCCACCATGCTCAGAGACGTGACGTCCTTACGCGCAGTACGCAAGCTGTTCCCGCAGGAAATGCCTCCCAATGGTGAAGTACTCTGCCTGTTCCCGCAGCTGCGGATACAAGCCATCAGGGAAGGCCACCCGCGCAGCAAGGCTACACGCACAAGGCACTTAGCTCTCAATCACAGTTGTCACCTGAAGGAATGAGCAAAGCCGGGAACAATCCCGCACAAAGGCGGGAGGGGGAATACTCCCGCCCAAAAGCCAGTCCGTACGATACGGGAAGACTTCTGTACTGTACCTGACGAGGTATGAGCAAAAGATCTGACTAAAGATACGACAGCTTATTGACAACAGTATGGCGAGCAGCATGCACTTGTACTGTATGTCACTATTAGCCGCTGCCTACTCAGCAACTCCTGTCATACCACGTGCATAGCAGGCAGTTGGTGGAAAAGGAATAGTACACAGCAGGCCTGGTCACTATCAGCCGCTGCCTACCCACCAACTACCAGCACGGCACGTGCGTATGCCACAGTTAGTAGAACATGAATACTATTCAGCCGGCCACACCTCCTTGGAAACCTACCTTCGGCTATAAATACCCCAAATGGTATGATCATCTCATCTTATCACATTATCATCATATTATCATCATATACTACATATTATACCTGATATCTGCTCTAGCAATCTCTTAATATACATTTATATTTAAAGAGCAATCTAGTCTGATTCTCACGCCGGAGGGTGGTCACAAGGAGGAACCCCCCCTTCTCCGTGACAAGCTCACGCTGTCTATTTTGCAGGTTATTAGAAGAACCATCTTTTCTGGGTCTAACCCCTCGTGGGAAACATTTATCTAACCCCCAGGTTACTTGTAATCTGCCCGGGGTCCGGTTAGTGTTTCTTCAGAAGCGAAAACACAGTTTGTGATATTTTAAATACGATTTGAATTTCAAAAGGGTTACAACATATGTGTTTGATTACAAAATACATAGCAAACATTTGATACTATCTTCTGTAATGAAGCATATTAATAAAACATTCTATTGCGAGGTCTTAAGTGTTGTATGGGAGCTAACATCCGCTTTAAGTCCACTTTGCTCTTGATTTAAATTTCACTCATCTAACTTTTTGTACAATTACCCGAAAATATTTATAAAAGAATACGTCACCAATGAGTCAGTGAATACTGTTAGCAGACACGGTTTATAAAACATCTAAGATAATATAGCTTACAACAAGTTCCTGACATACATCTTTCGGTAGTCTCAAGACTCAATATGTCTACTTAATCCTAGGTTTTGCCCTATAGTACACACACAACTCTATCCAGACAACCCCGTTATTTTGCGTATGCATACAATTGGAAGTACTAACTCTGTTATGTAACAACCCAACGTAATCACACCAAGATTTTGTTTGTTTTTTCGAGACGAACACTATTGCCTCACGAATTTAAAACACGACACAATAAAAGAAGTCCACCTTCTTATAAAGAATGTTTCGTGCTCCTCCCCAATCGACTCAGGGTATTACAATCCACCTCTTTAAGGAGTCCAGCTTAGTCGTGGGACCTGCCACCATCGGCTAGACACTGGCTCTCATACCATTTGTAATAGTGCAGCGTAACCACACCATAATATTGCCAAATTTGCTTGGACGAACCACCATTTTCTCACAGATTTAAAACACATCATGATAGGGAAGGTATCCACATCCTTATAAAGAAGGTTTTGTTCTTCTCTCCAATTGATGTGTGATATTACATGTTAGCTTCTGAGAAGCCATGAACAACTTGGATCCATTATATTGATGGAGTTGAGATCATATTTTCGTGACTGTAGAGTTGCTTGTACGATCTGGAATGGCATTGGTTGGTGGCTCGATATAATTTTACCGTCTTTTAGACGCCCTCGTTCGATAATTGAGTGATTGGAGCTGGCTTCAATTTCTAAATCTAAGAAGAATGTGACTGAAGTTGTTATTTTCATGTACACGACTTGGTCGTATATCTGGTGAGCTCGTAACGACGAATTATTTGGGCGATAAGATGACTTTAAAGATACTTTACTTGATTCCGTTATTTTTGTCTTATTTTTGTGGTTTCTAGTCGTCACGATAAATGTAAAGTTGGTTGGACTTAGTGGTTAAAAAACCCACTTCTTATGATGTACAAGTTGTGATATCCATATCATTTATAATTTACAAAATCTTCTAGGCCAAGTAGTCGACGAGTAACTTTCGAGCACTTCCCGACTATGTCAAGTACTTGCAACTTCTTAGTCAACCTGGTAATTTCTACAACCATGGATAATATATAGTATGAATTTATTTTTACATAATTTATATTGAAATGTAAATAAAAAATAGTTTAAAAAAACTCTAATTTAAACAAGACCAAAAAGATGATTAAAAGTTTAGATTCTCATATCCAAAATCGGTGAAAAAGTAATTTTAAATTTTAAGAGTGAAGGAAAACCAAAGTCAAAGAGTAGATATCTGATGAAGAATCTTTCGCACCTTTGTCAAATTCACACCGTGATTACCGTTTCATCCTTGAAATACCGCTCCAACCATCACGGATGACGTCATCAGTTCCTACTAGTTAGCAATTATTAAAAACTTGAGGTATTTTTCAGGTTGTTATACATGGCCACATTCACTAATCAATTCATCACATCAGTGTAGGTGGGTAGTTGAATGTTCTTATCATAATCAAAGTATAATAAAAATACAATTATTAAGAAAAACAAGCTAAAAGCTTTACATTTAAGTTTTGTTTTCGTCAAACGAAAAGATTGCACGAAAAAGAAACAGACTGGTAGATATGTGACAGACTAGTTAGAAAGACAAAATAAGTTTTTTTTCTTGCATGTCATGATATAATCTGTTCAAAAGGTTTTAAATCACATGATTTATGTTATAAGGGTGAAGGGAGTGCACCACCCTGCGTCCTTAGGGCTCACACCGATTTAGGACGTAGACAGAGAAAAAGAACGTGAAATGAGCACATTTGGGCCGAATGGCTTGGTGTGAGCTGGAGCACTACCCAACCTCCTTATGACTGGGGGGTTGGATGAGCACTCCGTTCACCCTAATTTATTTGGGTATTCGATTACTCAAATGATATTGTTTATGATCATGTTTGGGAACATGATTATGACCATTGATCTCTTTTTTACCTTGTGAATGTTACATGGCAATAATTACTTGAAAGTACAACTTCTGTAAAGAAAAAGATGCATGCATCTTGCAATCACTTGAGATTTTGACTTTAAAGTGTTAAAACTTAAGAAATTTGAAGTGGGATTTATGATTGGGAGTTGAAATTTTATTCAAGTTCTTGCTTCAATAACTAATTTACACCGAAAGATCAACTTACTATATATATCTGTCACCCCCATGCTTAATTCAACTGGAATATATCTTTGTTCACATTCACAAACCAAATTAAATTAATTAACAAATAATATTTAGAAAGACCATTAATTAATCGTTCAATATGTAAACAGAATATATATTATATTATAATAACAACTTGGCTAAGCTGATAAAAGAAGACTGTTTGTTGTTGATTAACAAATTTACCGGCCAAAGATTAATCATGAGTTCATGCATGAGCCATGACATGTCAAATGCATCAAATAATATTTCTTAATATAACTTAGAGATATTTATATATTTTTAATTTTTATAAAACAAAATTCTATAAGAAAGTTACTTACAAAGAAAATAAAAAGAAGGGTTACAATAACTTTATGATTTTATACAAGTGTTCATGTAACACATACGAATATTTGCTTTTTTCTTCGTTGAAAATCATGTTTGTACTTAGCTTGTTTCTTAACAACTAATAATTTACTCTTGAATCAACATGGTTCTCTAAAGTTGCAACTAAAAATGCCAATAAACCAGAGCTATAGATGTCGCTTTTATTAATTTATTCATGCAACTTCAAAAGTTACGCTTACAAGCTTAATAAAACAGAACGTATATATGAATTTCAGGTTCAAACTATTTTAAATAAATCGATTAATTAGTCCTATCTACATTTCTACATGGTTAAACTTTAAATAAATCAATATTTATTTTAACTAGTTAATATATCAATAATCACAACTTGGTCTTGCATTAAGCCATTAATTTGTCATTTTCATTTTGTCATCAAACTTATTCCTTTACACATCATATTATAAAACATCTACCAAACAAAAACTATACGTAAAATGTGAATAGGAAAGAGTCAATATTAATACCCTTAAACTATTCAAAATTATCATATTATAGCATACATATATATCATAAATTCATAATTAAAGCTTTGCACTCTTTATTTGACCCTAACAACGACATAATCAACTATATATATATTCTCCCATTCCTTATCTTACCCACCATTCAACTTTTTGCTTAGTTTTAATATTATTATTATTATTATTCATAATGGGAAATAGTTTTGGAGCCAAAAGAAACACTACAAAGATCATGAAAGTTAATGGTGAAACCATTAGATTCAAGACACCGGTTAATGCAGGCGAGGTGATCAAAGACTACCCGGGTCTCGTACTATTGGATTCGGACCATGTGAAGCATTATGGAGCCCGAGCCAAGCCGCTAGAGCCACAAGAAGAGCTAAAGGCCAAGCGGCTTTATTTCTTAGCTGAATTACCGAAATTGGTTGAAGATAAACAACAACCAACTAGGAGGGTTCGCTCGGGTATTAATATGAACGCGAAGGAGCGGCTAGAGAGCTTGAAATTGGCTCGTAGGTCGGCTTCTGACTTGACGTTCATGAAGTCACCTAGCATTATGGAGAGTGGTGGTGGTGGTGGTGATCCCATGAGGGTTAAGTTGAGGTTGCCGAAGTCGGAGGTGGAGAGGTTGATGAGGGAGAGTAAAGATGAAACCGAGGCCGCGGAGAAGATTATGAAGCTTTGTATGGAGAAAAGTGCCGCTAGTAGTGTCGCTGGTGATGAAACACCGGTTAATAAAGGAAGGAGAGTACGTTTTTCCTCTATGTTTCTTATTTATGAAACTATATTTATTTGTTTATTGGTAATGAATTTATATTTAAGACATAACCCGTTGTTTCATGGGGTACGATCTTACCACGGTAGGAGTCGATCTTGAACATGATCTCGAAGAAAATAGATTTACTTGTGAAATCCTAATATTTTAAAGACAAAAAGTTAAATAAATAAATAACTGGTTCTTTCCATTTTGAGTTTGTCTACTTAAAAGCATGGTCTTTATTATCCCATCTTCATTTTATTATAGATTAAAATATAAAAAAAAACGGCTACCGGAGCATTCACAACCTTTCCCATCTCAACTTTAATTTAATTACATATCATATATTTTTTTTTAAACTTCATCTCTAAATTTTACTCCCTCAGCCTCATTAAAAATATCAAGCTTGAAAAAACACAAAATTCATGATAGATTGAATGATTAACTTTTTCTTACTAAATGACAATACTGTTCTTAAAAATTAAGTCAATCAACATTATTTATTAATATTAGTTATGTGTTTTTAATGGTAATTTGAAAATTAGCTAATAAATTTTAAAATAAAAAAATATGAACACTTTTAAGGCTGAGGGGTGTGGGGGGCTTTAATGGGGGGCTCCAACCAATAATATTATGACGTGTGGCAGAGAGAGAAACTGGATAAGGGGGGTGTTGGAGCCCCCGTTGGAGTCTCTGGCCCTGGTGTGGAGGGGCTCCAGCAGGGGCTCCAACAAATTTTTTTTTATTTTTTTATAAATATATTCAAACAACGTATTATTAAAAAAACTCATAAATTATTAAAAAAACACACATTAATATCTAAAAATAAAATAAAAATTAAAGTACTAAAAAAAAATATTCTTCTTATTCTTCGGCTTGGTCTTCTTCGATCAACCTCTTTCGGATACGTTCCTTTTACTTTTCCATTAGCGTTTGATCGACCGGATTTAGGTTACTGAAGTCTCTAGTAAGAAAGTTCAAATCTCTCATTCGACTTTTTTCTTTTTTGTCATAAGAGACCACCTCCATGGTTTTGTTGAATTTATTGAGGGATTCAACAAGATTGGCGATGTTTACGGCTTCCCACTCAGCCGGTTTTTTCCCCTTGGCGTCCCTTCCCAATGGCCACCTCCTCGGCGGTGAAGACGTTTCCTCCTCCGCAATGTTTAGGTCGAATCCAACGCGGCAATCCGACCCGGTTGAAGTGCTATACGCTCCAGACGAACTAGTTTTAGTCCGTTTCGGCCTTACTTCCGCATCAAAGTCCGGCGCCACCAGCTCAACCCACTTGGAACACCTTTTCAACCTCTCCCACAACTTTAAATCGTCCAACGTCTTCACCATCCCATACCTCCGCAAACACTCCTGCTTCCACTCTTCGACCGTGAAATTGTAAACCGCCAAAATCATCACTGCCACTTGGTCTCATACGACCGTTGTTTCTGTTGAAAAGATTAGTAAAAATCTTGCTCTTTTGGTAGTCGGCTGCAAAATGACTAAATAAATTAGATTTTCATTTAACTTTTTTATTTAACTTTTTTATTAAAAATCATTTTTAAAAACGTTAAAACAATTACCGCAACGCCGATCCTCAGAAATGACTATCCAAGCCCGACACAAGGCTTCCTTCTCATCCGATGACCACGGAGTGGCTTTCCGTTTCGTCCTCGTAGTCGAAGCCGGTCCCGACCCGTCCGTTGCAACTTGTTTTTTCCGGTGGACGCGTCTTTTTGGTCACGTAGCTTCACCGTGTGATTCTTGTGTCTCCGGAACAACAAAGTTAGGAGACGGTTGTGTGTTGGATGGTTGAAAGCCGGATGATTCTTGCGGCTCCGAATAAAACATCGGTTGGTGCGGTGACGACCATAAATCATCGTCAAGATAATCTGAATCAAGGTTTGGGAACCAATTTCCAGCCATTTTTTTTTAAAAAAAAGTTGAGAAGATGAATTGATTTTGGGTGAAGGTTTGAAGTTTTGGTATAAAAATGGGTGAAATGGGGTATAATTATATAGGAAAAATATTTTTTTTTTGGTTTGTTCGGCTCCCAACGGTCAAAAAACCATCAAAAGTTGTGCAGCCCTCTCTCTTCTCCCGCTAACCGGCTCACGCCTGCATTGTTTTTCGCGTTAGCGCCCCCGCTAGCACCCTGGTGGTGTGGTGTTAGCGCCTGGGGGCGCGAGCAGAGGAGCTCTAGCGCCCCCGTTGAAGCCCCACACCCCTCAGCCTAATATGACTGACGGGAGTAGTTATCCTAGGACATTATATTCTCTATCTATATCTTTATTTTACTCATAAACATTTATATTATTATCTTTTTTATATATAACAATATTTATGATGGAAATGTAAAGTGGAGATATATTTTAATATTTTACATAGAGATGCATACAGTTATATACACCATTATGGGCAAGACAACTAGAAGGTCAAATTAATTTTCTATTAGCAGGATAGGTGCAACTGTCAGTTATTTTCGTTTAAGCATTTAAATTATCTCCAACAGAAACACGTAAAAACGATAAGTTTGACGAAATTATATTATTTTATTTTGTTAATTATATTGCATGTGATTGAAGTACCAAGTCTTTTTGTAACATATATGGCCATAATTGGGGTCCTGTCAAACGGCCGCGTAACGTTTCGTTAGGATTACTTTTATTGTTTCAAACTTAAAATCGTCAAACTAATATTAATTTTACATGTTCTCTTCATGATTTTTTCAACCACCTTTTGACTTTTAACGTTATATTTGTTTTAAAGATGTAGATAAGCAGAAAACAAGTTGTGTCACAATCTTTTTTTAAATGACAAAATGAATACTACTTAAAATACAACAATGGAAAAAACATATTAAGTTTTTAACATATCTAACTAAGGTTCTAACTTCTAAGGTTATCTACCCGGTAAACTTTTTAAAAATATATAATATATATTTTGTTGGTTTTAAAAAAAAAAGAGAAAAGAACAAATTTTCTTTACTTTTATTTTAGTGGTCAAAATTTTCTTGCTCTTTATTTTATTTTATCACAAAATTTGAAAAGTGTGAAGAAAAGTACACATATACTTGGTCAAAAACAAAAGGACACGTCTTATTAAATTGATTTAATAGCATTAATATCCATTTAATATTAGAGGAAATTTTCAACCAAGCACTATGAACGTACATCCTTGTCTAGGGAGTATGGACACCTTGTTTGTTTGCAGTTAAATTTTTATATTTATATAATAATATTATTTTTTGGAACCATACGAAAATATTAATTTAGTTATATATTGTTTATTTCGCAGAAAAGAGTCGGATTTAGCGAGGAACTGACCGTGTTAGAGCACACTTATTGATGTGAAAGAGATATGATTCTTGAACGAGGGTGTATGGAATAACAATCCCGATATTAAAATAGTCAGCAAGAGCGATTTTTTGTCTCTCTATTCTTTGTATATGATCGCATTATTTCGTAGAGTTTAGTTATGATTATATTTTTAATTTCATTCTAACATAAATACGAAAACACATAACACTAAAGTATGTTTGTACTTGTGATCCAATCTATTTTTCTTCCTTATTATAAGATTGAATCACATAATACAATATTTTAGATTATGTTATATGATACACAATCTTATAATTATTAGTTGAGAATGAAATTAAAAATATAAATTTTTGTTTTTCTTTTTCTTCTTGTAGTTGCTCTATAGCGTTGTGGATAACTTTTGTAATTTCATCTTGATCAATATGTATATGGTTCTTAGTTTCCATTTCCATTATTAATTTATTAGTTTTGTTTTTATTTATTAAATGTATTTTTTTATACATATACAAGTCTAATGCAATGTTAGATAACGTGAAAAGAAAAATGAGGAATATGAATAGTTGAATATACGATCCAATTTAGTACTTCCGAAACCACATTCATTTGGGCCGACTAGTGAAGAGAGGGAGAGAGACGTTAGAGATGTTGTTGATGTTGCCGCGGTCCGTTCAAATCAGGGTACGAGAGTGACCTTCGGTGGTGCTCAGCAAGTGAAGTGAGTCCTATGCGCGGGGGGGGGGGGGGCACACATGCGTGACACATGTCAAGATTTAACAGAGATAGTGGGTGACCGCAAGCGGCAAGTTAAGGACAAAAACAAAACTTTTCATATTAAGGACACCTGGTAAAAGCCAATTTTTTAAAGCACCAAATCCTTAATTTTGCAATATTTATATAAAAAAATTGTAATTTAAGCACCAAATCTATAATTTTGCAATATTTATATAAAAAAAAATTGTAATTTAGTCTAGCGAAAAAAAAAAAGAGAGGATGGATCATAGGATGATGCATAACAAGCCGTTATAGATTTTTTTTTTTAATTTTGAAAGGACAAACTATATAAATAAAGAAAGAAGGCAACTCACAAGACGCAAGAAGCTTGAAAGTGTAAAGTAACAACATAACAAAGAAAAATAAAATCGTATATTGCGTGTGGTACACATAGAAAAGCGACACGATGGGACTAAATAGAGCTTAATTTGGTTTTGAATTAAACAAGACATTATTGGCGTCAAATTAGGTATATGGATCTTTTTTATTACAAAATGAATTACTCCACACTAATTTGATGCAATGTATCCCAAATTTAAAGTAATGATAGCCAAATTGTTACCCTAATTTTAATCATAATAATATATATAAATAATACTCGTCAAGTTTGGTGTAGAAAGTTTAGGCTTATGCTAGTTTTTTGAATGAGCTTTAATTCAGGTTGGAACTCATTTATGCTCAGTTTGATTAGAGTTTTTAACGAAACAATCTAGAATAACCTGTGAGCGAATTGGCTCGTTAACACCCTAAATTTGAAGTCAGGTTATGTTGTCATTGTCGTGTTCAAAATTATTCAAAATCATGGTTATCTAGATAATGTGGTGACAATGTTGATGAAGACCTCTTCTAATAGTTGCAACACTCCAAACATACCCTTTAACATCAAGCCACTAAAGAAGACCAAACAAATGTGAAGAAAAAGTCAACTGATCATTGTTGATGCGAACATGCAATAGGTGTTATTAAACAAGTTGCTAATGTCAAAGTTTTGCCCTCTTTTTCAATTGGTAGGAACATGTTACCTTTTATTTGGTTAAATAGAAACTAATATTAATGGTTAAATTTATTAAAGGGATATTGGTTTTTAATACTTCCAATTTTCGCTCATTGGTAGATAACACTCCCAACTTTCGATTTGTCACCCACCACTCCCAACTTTCACCCTATTTTCCTGTACCACTCCCCGTCTAAATGAACACTAACCTCGTTAATGTTTTGGACTAAAAATGTCATTCAAATTAGTTGAGGGGGTAAAACAGAAAGTTTATTTTTAACACACAACCTCCATTTCCGGTCACCTCGTTTTTCCGGCGACCTCTTTTTTTCCGGCGAATTTGAGTTTTCCGACTATCTCGTCTTTCAGAATACCATTTCCATTATTTCACCGAGCTTCACATATGATATGATGAAGATGGTGCTCGCCGGAAACCTGCAACTCGATTTTCCGGCACGCATGCGATCCCGTAAGGCGGCTGGGTGAGACACTGTTGGTGGCGGGGGCGGGGGTTGCAGTTTTGGGGCGGTGGGCGGTGAAATGATGGATACGGTGTTCGCCGGAAACCTGCAAATCACCGAAAAACTCAAATTCATATGTGAATCTCGGTGAAATGATGGATATTGTGTTCTGAAAGACGAGATATCCGGAAAACTCAAATTCTCCGGAAAAAATGAGGTCGCCGGAAAAACGAGGTCACTGGAAATTGAGGTTGTGTGTTAAAAATAAAATTTATGTTTTACCCCCTCAACTAATTTGAATGACATTTTTAGTCCAAAACATTAACGAGGTTAGTGTTCATTTAGACGGGGAGTGGTACAGGAAAATAGGGTGAAAGTTGGGAGTGGTGGGTGACAAATCAAAAGCTGGGAGTGTTATCAACCTTAAGGGAAAGTTTGGGAGTAGTAAAAACCAATATCCCTTTATTAAAAAGTCATAATCTACAAAAAGTAAAGTGAAAGGCCAAAAGTGTGCATGCCTAATATTAGAGGATCCGTTTTCTTAATTTAATTTTATATATAAAAGAAAGAAAGGAGAAAAAAACATTAGGACAAACTGAGGATTTAGGCATGTGCAATAAGAACCAAAAGTCACCAATTTTGCACTTCTGCACAAGTTGTTTGATTTGAATGTTGAAAAAAGAAGTCATTTATGTACAAAATTGAACCTATACCCATGTTAGATTAAGTAACAATCTTATTCTATGGTTTGATCTTTCTTTATAAGGTTTTCATGATGTTTATTGTATGTTAAAAAATGACTGATACCGAAGAATGTATGATTCACAAAGTATTTTTCGTCATCCAAAATCCTGAATGTTCTCACTCGTGTTTGTAAATTTTTGTCTCGTGAAATCAGTGTGTAAACAACAAAGAATAATCGATTTCCTCATCTACTATAACCAACAAATAATGATCCAAGACATTCACCAAATGCACAAGCATGATATACATTAACTTCATAAAAATGTCATAATTTTAATGAAAGTAGTAAAATTTATATGATTCCTAATGGTAATATACTAATATATTATAACGGTGAAGACGACTTGCATAAAAAAGTAATCAACATTATCAAATTTGTTCTGATATTTTGCTTCGATAACAAATTGATTCACATGATAATTACTTTAGGGTACGTTAATGCTTATTCACAAAATTGAGGAATCACACATCATCATCATCATCATCATCATCATCATCATCATCATCGTACTCAGTATATCCCACCAATAGCAAAGCTATGGTAGGGTCTGAGGAGGGTAAGATGTAGACAGCCTTACCTCTACCCCATGGGGATAGAGAGGCTGCTTCCGGTGAGACCCCCGGCTCGATAGTAGTTTTGCATCAAGCCTTGGACATATTACATAAGGCACATAGCACTCAATCATCGGGACGCCGGCTGATTGGTGCATGTACCCTTGTCTTTCGGCTATCAACGCCACCACATGATGCCTGATTAACCTTCCATCACTTTTAACGTTATTTTCACAAAATTAGTAAAATAACGTCAAAATTAGTGCAATTTTACTTTTGCCCACCCGAGGGTTCACACATATATACATTATATGCGCGCACCGCAAGCAGGGCACTGAGGAATCACACATGATAACCTCAAATCACTCAAGTCTCAACTCTTAGTGGTATTGCATAACCCTTTCGAGTAAGTGTTTCTATTATCTTCTTTTATCCAAAGAAATAATTCATCAAAAACTTAGTCACCACTGATTTCAACATCTGGCAAATGTTTGGGTTCCTCTATGCAATCATTTCTTTCTTATTGCTTAATATCTTGTTTGTAATATTGTATACATCTTCTCTTCGGGGCATCTAGTTTAATGCAACTCAAAAGGGTCTTCTAAATCACAGGCCCTAGCCCATGGTGCAAGCCTAGCAACCGTTTGCTAATTATTGTAGTTACAGTCACAGGCCCTGGCCCCTGGTACATGATGCAAGCCCAGTGATCACTAGCCTATGACTGTATGTAAAGTTACAGGCCATAGCCCAGTAGTCTTTAGCATAGTTTTAGTTACAGCTCAGCATATCAAAGCCCACCAAATTATAGGCCTATGTGAACCGAAAGACCATAGTACCATATGGGGATAAGCATTTTGTCCCAAATACTCGTATCAGTACCTGTACACGTACCGATTTAGCTTATTCACTACGGGTATTGGTACTCATCCGTACCGAAAGACCATAGATCTATATCTTTAAATTTCAACATAAAGGTTCACTTACATTATAGTATGATTTGAGGTGATTAGTTTGTATAATTCGTACTAAGTTTCCAAAAAATCATTTGGATGGTTATCTATAGCTAGAAACTATTCTTTTTAAAACAAAATAGTGAATTTATCATATATTTAAGTTTACCATCATTAGGAGTCAAGTGGATTCTAAGTTAAGGTGATAGCTTCTTAATTCTTGTTTATCTCCATTATCGTGTTACTTGCTTTAATTTATTGTTACGAGTTTTTCTAAAAAATTAATCTTAAAACAAATCAATTAAGCTCATTTCTCACGGTTATTATATTTGCAAAGGTTTGATATTAAAATTTACGTGTCCATGGATTGATACCCGGTTCTCACCGTTACTATATTACCACACGACGAGTACACTTGCCTTTTGTGTGTGTGGTTAAGTCTAGGTGAAAACCATTTTTAAAACCCGACAAAGTGTGATAAATCTTTAATAAAAATATATATATCTCACCGCACATCAAGTTTTTAGCGCCGTTGTCGGGGACACGGTAAAATTTTAATACTAATCTAAGTTTTTATTTTCACCGTTGTTTATAATTTAAAAAAAAATTAAATTAAATTTTGTTAATTTTAGTTTATCTAGTTTTAGTCTTAAAAAAGTAATTAGTTTATTTAGTTTAGTCTAATTATAAAAAAAAAATTAAATTATTTATTTCCGCTTTACTTGTAGTTCACTTTTACCTTTCTAGTTTCTTTATTTATTTTCTTAAGTAATGAATGTCCACCACGCCCGCACCTGAGCTTGTTTCACCACTTTCGGAACCCGAACGTCACCTTCACCAAAGGTTACGCAACCGTTCACGTGTAGTAGCTGAGACAATAGAAAACGAGGCATTTGCGGACGAAACAACCGAAAAAACCATAACAGAACAAAACATGGCGGCACCCAATAACCCAGAAAACGAACCTAACATGAACCAATACGTCAAGCGGACCCTCGAAGGTTATGGAAGTGGTGTAGCACAACCGGAAATCACTGTAAACTTTGAAATCAAATCCAGCATCATTCATATGGTGGAAAATTCTGTTCAATTCCATGGGCTTCTCGATGAAGATCCCTTGTCTCATATCTCTCGATTCTTACGAATATGCGGTACTTTCAAAATCGAAAGCTGCTCTGAGGACCAAATCAAGCTCAAGCTTTTTCCCTTCTCCCTTCGAAGCCATGCCTTGGATTGGCTAGAGTCACTCCCATCTGGCACCATAACCAATTGGGACCAGATGGTAGAGCAGTTCCTCCTGAAATACTTTCCACCAGACAAAACCGCAAAGTACCGAGCCAGCATCACCGGATTCAGAACCGACGAAGACGAGTTGCTGCACGCAGCCTGGGAGAGATACAAAGGCTTGCTAAGAAGATGCCCACACCATGGGTTGAACAAATGGCTCCAAGTTCAAACATTCTTCGATGCCCAATCCAGCCAAAACAAGCAGGCAATTGATCAAATCGCCGGTGGAGATCTCGGAACCAAATCTCCCAACGAAGCATTCGAGGTTCTAGAGAAAGCAGCCAAGAAAAGCTTCGCGTACAACCCACCACGATCAACCCCATCACATAAGGGTATGCACCATGTTGACTCTAACACTCTTGTCACAACACAACTCGAAGCACTCTCAAAGAAATTTGAGCAACTACAAACAGAGTTGGTGAAAGCCAAGACCAAGTGTGACACTTGTGGGGGTGAACACAAAACGAAATATTGCCAGCAAAGCATGATGGTTGAAGATGTTGATTACTTGAGCTGACAAAACAACACCTTCGGGAACACATATAACCCTGGTTGGAGGAATCATCCTAATTTCAGCTGGAAGGATGGAGCAAACAATCAATACCACAGCCAAGGGTCAAATGTACTTTTAACCAAACTCATCCATCCCAACCAAAACCTCAATACCACAGCCAAGGGCCAAGCACCAGTCAAAACCCAAGCACTGGGGATACTGTGGAGATTCTTTTAACATGACTCTTAGCCAGTACTGAAACTTCAAACAAATTGACCGAAGAAAGGTTCCAGAAGAATGAGGCGGAGTTAAGGAATCAAAAGGCATTTTTACAAAACATCGAAAATCAAATGGGTCAACTAGCCCAGTTGCTTTCTGAAAGACAACCCGATGGTCTTCCAAGCAACACGGTAACAAACCCAAATGCTCAGGAAAATGCCATAACATTAAGAAGTGGCAAGACCACTCAAGATGTGGTATCCCCATCACAACCAGTTGATGATGAGACTGAGATTCCTGACAAGGTGCATGATCGGCAAGTCCCAGCAAGTACCGCACAAGTCAGAGAACCAGTAAAACCATATGTCCCACCAATTCCTTACCCAAACCGTCTTAAGAAAGAAAAGATGGAGGCTCAGTATGGAAAATTCCTTGAGCTCTTCAAACAGTTGCACATCAATCTTCCTTTCATCGAGGCCATCTCACAAATGCCAAAATATGCAAAGTTCCTGAAAGATGTGTTGACAAATAAGAGAAAGTTGGAAGAGTTGTCACATGTAACACTGAATGAAGAATGCTCTGCTGTCCTTCAAAATAAGCTACCGACAAAGAAGACCGATCCAGGGAGTTTTACCATCCCTTGCTTGATAGGAGATTTATTTGTCAGCAATGCCCTGGCTGATCTCGGAGCTAGCATTAACTTGATGCCTTATGCGGTTTTTTCTAAATTATGACTAGGCGAACCAAAACCATCCTGCATGAGCATCCAGCTAGCCGATCGATCAGTGAAGTATCCTAGAGGCATAGTTGAAAACATGTTAGTCAAAATTGATAAATTTGTTTTTCCGGTAGACTTTGTAATCCTCTATATGGACGAGGACAAATCTGTACCCCTCATCTTAGGAAGACCATTTCTAGCCACCGCTAGGGCTTTCATTGATGTTTGCACGGGCAAACTCACACTAAGGGTTGAAGATGAGGAGGTAACATTTGATATAGGTAGATCCATGAAACACCCGCAACACACTGATGATTTAGTATATTATATTGACGTGTGTGAGTCTATAGTGAGTTGTCACCTTCGTGAAACCATTGAAAAGGAAGCATGCAACACTCAACTGATTGAGAAAAAGGCATACACCATCCTCTATGAGGAGCAATCCACTGAGGATCAGGAGGCAAGTGAGCATCAAGAGACGTACGAGACCGTTGACCGCAAATTGGAACCAAAGGCGAAACCTTCAGTTGAAGACCCGCCAGTTCTTGAACTTAAGGAACTTCCCTCCCATCTCGAGTAAGCATTTCTCGATGGCGAATCTCAGTTACCCGTTATCATCTCTTCCTGTTTATCAAATGAGGAAAAGAAAAGATTGCTTGAAGTTCTCAAACTCCACAAGAAAGCAATTGCTTGGAAAATCATGGACATCAAAGGAATCAGTCCATCATTTTGCACTCACAAAATCTTGATGGAAGAGGACTTCAAACCAGTCGTGCAGCATCAAAGACGTCTCAATCCAAACATGCAAGACGTTGTAAAGAAAGAAGTCATTAAGCTGCTCGATGCTGGATTGATATACCCAATCTCCGATTTGCCTTGGATAAGCCCACTATAGGTGGTACCAAAAAAGGGTGGTATGACGGTTGTAACAAATGATAAGAATGAATTAATTCCTATGAGAACCGTCACAGGCTGGAGAGTTTGCACTGATTATCGCAAACTGAACGACGCCACAAGAAAAGATCACTTCCCCCTTCCTTTCATTGATCAGATGCTTGAGCGTCTATAGGGAAGATGTATTATTGTTTTCTTGATGGTTTTTCTGGATACTTCCAAATTCCTATCTCCCCTGAAGATCAGGAGAAAATGACATTCACATGGCCTTATGGCACATTTGCCTACCAGCGAATGCCCTTTGGACTGTGTAATGCCCCAGCCCCTTTTCAACGTTGTATGGTAGCTATTTTTCATAACATGATCGAGGAATCTATGGAGGTATTCATGGATGATTTCTCTGTTTTTGGAAATTCTTTTGATCATTGTCTTGAAAATTTGAGAAAAATGTTAACAAGATGTGAAGAATCCAATCTTGTTTTGAACTGGGAAAAATGTCACTTCATGGTCAAAGAGGGCATTGTCTTGGGACACAAGATATCCCAGGCAGGACTTGTGGTCGATAAAGCAAAAATCGAGACCATTTCAAAGCTCCCGCCACCCACATCTGTCAAATCCATTCAAAGTTTTCTTGGCCATGCTGGTTTTTATCGCCGCTTCATAAAAGACTTTTCAAAAATAGCTCGGCCAATGACACAACTTCTAGAAAAAGATGCTCCCTTCGTGTTCTCCGAGATATGTCTAAAAGCATTCCAATTTTTAAAGGATAAGCTTGTTGATGCCCCAATCATGGTAGCTCCGGACTGGACACTCCCATTTGAACTCATGTGCGATGCAAGTGATTTTGCAGTTGGGGCAGTGTTGGGTCAAAGAAAGGATAAACACTTTCATCCTATTTACTACGCCAGCAAGACTCTCAATGATGCTCAAGAAAACTACACCACCACTGAGAAGGAGCTGTTGGCGGTAGTATTTTCATTTGATAAGTTCCGTTCTTATCTTATCCTTTCCAAGACCATCTTCTACACAGACCATGCTGCCATTAAATATCTTTTTAGCAAACAAGATGCTAAACCTCGATTAATCCGATGGGTCCTGCTTATTCAAGAATTCGATATTGAAATTAAATATAAGAAAGGCGCCGAGAATGTAGCAGCCGACCACCTCTCCCGTTTGGAATGCCCAGCTTCACAAGAATTAGTGGGGGCCCATATAAATGACAACTTCCCCCACAAACTTCCTATGTATATCCAAATAAACGAAGAGGAATGTCCATGGTTTGCTGACATTGCCAACTATCTCGCAAGTGGGGTCATGATTAAAGGATTGACACATCAACAAAGAAGAAAATTCTTTTCCGATGTCAAACATTATTTTTGGGAGGATCCACTCTTGTTCAGAATCGGAGCCGATCAAGTTGTTCGTCGATGTGTGTTCGGAGATGAAGCAACCAAAATCCTCCAACATTGTCATGAAGGACCCACGGGAGGACATCATGGGGTCACATCCACCGCGAAGAAGGTTTTTAATGCCGGTTTCTTCTGGCCTACCATCTTTCGAGATGCTCATGACCTTGTAAAATCTTGTGATGCATGCCAACGGGCAAGCAACATTTCTGCACGAGATGAAATGCCTCAAAAGGGCATACAAGTTTGTGAAGTTTTCGATGTTTGGGGGATTGACTTTATGGGACCATTCCCGACTTCGTTTGGAAATCGGTACATCCTAGTTGCAGTCGATTATGTTTCAAAATGGGTAGAAGCTCAAGCTTTACCCACCAACGATGCTAGGGTGGTTGTTAAATTCCTAAAAAAATTGTTCTCGTGCTTTGGTGTCCCGAAAGCACTCATTAGTGACCGTGGAACACATTTCTGCAATGCTCAGATGGAAAAGGCATTATCTCGCTATGGTGTCCACCACAAATTTTCAACACCATACCACCCGCAAACCAGTGGGCAAGTTGAAGTCACTAACCGGGGCATTAAGCGAGTTCTTGAGTTAGATGACGCATTATGGGCTTTGCGGACCGCTCATAAAACTCCTATCGTACCACACCATTTAGGTTGATTTATGGAAAAGCTTGTCATCTTCCTGTGGAATTGGAGCACCGAGCTTACCGGGCGTTGAAAGCCGTTAATCTCAACTTAGTCGATGCGAGCAAGACTCGGTTCATGCAAATTCATGAGTTAGAGGAATTGAGAAATCAAGCTTATGCGAATTCCACAATATACAAGGAACGTACTAAGTTGTTACATGATAAACGTTTGAAAGAAAACAAAGATTTCAAAACGGGTGATCGTGTTTTGCTTTACAACTCTAGGTTGCGTTTACTTCCCTGAAAACTTAAATCTCGTTGGTCTGGCCCATACTTGGTAAAGAAGGTTTTTGATTACGGGACCGTGGAAATCGAAAATGGAGATGGCCAGTTATTTAAAGTCAACCGTCTCGGAGGTAATGCTCCTCCATTCCAAGAACCATTGAAAGAAAGTCTCGGGTCTAGCCAGGACCCTTAACCAAAAACTTGGCACTTGCACATAGTTTTTGTTTAAAAAAAAAAATCCTTCTCGGGAAATGTCTAGACAATTTTTCAGCATATTTGGGGTACTAATTGTTCCGTGCCCGGTCTAGACGTTATATTATCTTATTTTTATGATTTTTTTTATGTTTTTTTTGTTTGATGGTTGTTGCTTCTTTCGTTGAAACATCTACCTGGAAGAGAAGTGTGGATTTTGGGCGCCACCCTTGGCCACCGGCATATAGGGGAGTTACTTTTCATCTTTTCCCTATATTTTGTATTGCATTTTTATATATCTTTTCACATTGAGGGCAATGTGAGATTCAAGTATGGGGAGGGGTTTACTTAAACTTTGTTTTTTCCAAAAAAATATTTTTGAAAAATCTCTCCAAATTTTAATTTTTGTGTCAAATATAAAAAAAAGAAGAAGAATATTAATAATAAATAAATAAAAGATCGTTAAGCCTTTTAATAAATTTTTGACAAAACCAAAGGTTAAAGTTGTATTTCGAAAAGCGCTCGTTCAAACCAACCACCGAATCAACTTTAACTTAATGTGAAAACCGAAAATATGGTTTGTATTTTTTCGAGACAAACTTTATGCAAAATGTGGCGTGTAAACCCAATCCCTCCGTTTCCGTGAGCAAAGCTTCAAGCCTTACTACAATATATCATCGCTTACGTTTTGGCGGATTGAGTGAGTCATTTGTTTCGTGTGATTTAGAACTTTTCTTGGGAATGCTTTTCGAGATCATAACGAAATGTTGCATAAAAATGGAGGTAATATATAGCCAAACTTAACCCTTCCCTCAAACACCATATATAACCACATCCTCCACTTCACTTCAAAACTTCCCACATAACAAACCTTTCAAATTTAGCCAACTCCCATTTCTATTTCCAGTTCAAGTCAAGTCTCAAGGATGACCAATGCTAGTCAAGAATTAATCTTCATATTTCGGTCAACAAATTTTATATAAAAAAAAGAAAAGAAAAAGAAAAAATGGTTTCAAGTAAATCACCACAAAATAGGTGATAAAGAGAACAAGAAATTGTGAACTCAAGACATTGAAGATAATCAAAAAGCTCCCGATTCAAGATTGTACATACACATCTTTCAAAATAAAAGTCAGCTATGCTGAGTGAGTTCTAGTTAATCACATAACTTACTTTACAAACACATATGCGTGCCCGAAGGTACGCATTACATACTTAACCTTTTCATCAATCTTTCATACACATACATAACTAACCTTACGTTATAATGAGCATTTGCCCTACTGATGTATAATTATTTATACATCTTTATTGCATCATTTTATACTCGATTCATGTTATTTTCATGATAATATTATTGGGAATCGGTTCTAATAAGCCTCTATTTGTTTTTGTAGGAAAAATGAGCTTAGAAAACCAAACATGAAGAAAAACAAAGAAAAAATAAAGAAAAATGAGAATCTGTCAGCTAAGCATGGGCCAAGCCTCAGCCAGGCATGCCCCATTTCCATCTGAAGACACATCAGCTAAGCATGAGGCTGTGCCTCAGGCAGACATGCCCCATGCCTCCTCAGAAGATGACAAAATAAAGTACACTGTTGGCTGTCCCCCTTTTTGAAGACACATAGGGTCATGCCTCACCCAGGCATGCCCCATGCCAATTTAGCTGCCAAGAAAGTACAAACCAGTAACATGCGCATTTAATGCTTGAGGGACCAGCACAGGCCATGCCTCATCCAAACATGCCCCGTGCCTAGCAATATGCCAAAGAGTACAACCAGGGAGCACGTGGTGTACTAAATGGGGACCAACATGGGTCATGCCCTACTAAGCATGGGTCATGCCTTGTACACAAGTGAGCCTATATAAAGACCATGCATGTTGCTCATTTGGTGTGCACAATTTTGGAGAAAAACACTCTCATTTCCACTCTCATAATCCATAGAATTAAAGAAAGAGAAGCTCTTGAATCCTTCATACAATATCAAGAAGAAGTCTTAGCATCATCATAATTATCTAGCTTGGTTAGATTATCTTAATATTAAAAATGAATGCTATATTCTTCTATTTTGGTGTATCTTTTATTATTATTATCATGAGCTAAAACTCTTTATATCACCTTAACCCATAATGAAACTTGACAACTTTTGATGGTTGGAATTAATATATGATAATTTTATGTTAAAATAGTGACTAGTTCTTGGTTATCTTTTGATGAAATATTGTGTTTAAACAATTGAAAGTAAAATACAAGAATTATAAATGGTACATCTTGTTATGTTGAAAGACTCTTGATTTTATCATTTATTTATAAATGTTGTTCATACAACTTTATAACTTTTAATCTAGAAATAGTTAAAATAATTATTGTATGCTACATGAAAATTGGTTAAACACATATCCTCATATTTAGATTTGAAAAGATTGAACATTTGTTATGAATTGATATTCTTGTTAAGTAATATTATAAATAATTTGTTAACATAACTATTTTAATATTACACTTGGGTTGAAAATTCATAAATCAAAGGAATACTTGAACTTAGTCTAATTTAATCAACCATAGGTGGATTATGTGTTGTTCATGTAATCTTTTCGACCGGTTGTTAGATTTGAGTTTCGTAATTGAATGATGATCTATATCTTTAAATTTCAACATAAAGGTTCACTTACATTATTGTATGTCCCCCCGGGGCGTCGCCGATCGATACGAGATCCGCACGAGGTCTAGGAGTGCGGAATCCTCCTAGACTCGTTTAATGGTGTAGAAGACGAAGAACACGATTACACATAAGCAAACACACGAACAAACACACGAATGGGATAAACGAATCTACAGATCCTTTATATAAAACCAAACCACGTTACAAACCGAACACAAACAAAGACACGACCGACCCGAGGTGAGCTCTACCTCGGGTCGTCCCACACTACTCTCCCTCTCTGTTTCTCTCTAGATAATTGAACTGAACACACAAAATTCTAACTTTCTGGATACTAAACCCTAAACAAGACACACATATATATAGATAACCAACTTCGCGGGCTTGGGTTTGGGCCAGTAGGCGAAGTTGTTCTAACTTCGCCTATGGCGAAGTTGTTCTATCTTCGCCTAAGGCGAAGTTGTGCTAACTTCGCCTATGGCGTCTCTGCTGGTCAGAATTGCATAGCGACGGTCACAAAATGCACCAACAGACTCCCCTTTGACCGTTGCTCTCAATTCTAACAAACACAAAAGATCATATGTTACAAAACATGCACCAACAGACTCCCTCTTAACTGATGATCTTCTGTTTGCTTCTTCTTGTAGGACTCGATTGCACTGTGATCTTCAAACTTGAACTTCACATATACATGCAACATCCATCCTGTCTTCAACCAGCCGTGTCTGAAACTGTCTTGTAGCTCCACAAATCTACCAATCACCCGGCGTCTTCCATATCAGATCTCCCCTTCAGTGTAAGCTCCTCCGACTATATCGATCGAGGTCTTTGACATGCATGCATCCCCGTGCCTAATTGATCATCTCAACCAATCACGTGAAGTTCTTCTAACTTCACAAACACGTGAAGTTGGGCTCCTTCCACAACTTCACCAACACGTCGGAATTGTATAGTAAGATAAGGTTCAATCTTCAACTACTCAACATCAAGTGATCAATTTCATCACAAAACCACCTTGACAGAATCTAACACACATGACCATTAATTAATCCGAAGCATCTTCAATCACCATGGATAACGATCAATAACATAAACAAATTAATTCCCGATTAAATCCAACTTGTTCCAAAATCGTAACAGGGTCCAATTCTCGAACGCCTTGAAAATAACATAAATAATATGCTCTGACCGCAATCCAATAATGACGAAAACCTTCAGTTCAATTTGACTTTCTTCAGTTGGTCAACCTCGAACAACAACAATTTCTTTGCCCACAAACACCCAAATATGTGTCAATATCCAGTTTCAATCAATATCCCATTCACAACTTCAACTCCATATCCAGAGTTGACCCGTATTTGTTCTCACGTAAGACCAAGAGATACCAAGTTTCACTCGTTGTCGGAACAACACTTTCGGTCTCACAATAATCGTGTACACCTGGCCATACAGACGAAAAATCCAAACATTTTTTTTTAATTTTTTTTAGCTTCGCCAAAAGTCAACTTCGCCCAAAAGTCAACTTCGCCTAAAAGTCAACTTCGCCCCTCATTAACTTCGCCTGGCTATAACTTCGCCCAAAAGTCAACTTCGCCTAAAAGTCAACTTCGCCCCTCATTAACTTCGCATGGCTTTAACTTCGCCTAGCTACTAACTTCGCCAAAACCCTAAAATTTTAGCGACAACTTCGCCTGAACCCAATAACTTCGCCTACGGCGGCTGTTCGGCCAAAAACACATCAGAAACGTGCCAGAAACACCAAAACGCAGATCTCGAACAATAGCATAAGAGCCTAAGGCTCTGATACCACTTGTAAGTCCCCCCGGGGCGTCGCCGATCGATACGAGATCCGCACGAGGTCTAGGAGTGCAGAATCCTCCTAGACTCGTTTAATGGTGTAGAAGACGAAGAACACGATTACACATAAGCAAACACACGAACAAACACTCGACCGACCCGAGGTGAGCTCTACCTCGGGTCGTCCCACACGACTCTCCCTCTCTGTTTCCCTATAGACAATTGAACTGAACACACAAAATTCTAACTTTCTGGATACTAAACCCTAAACAAGACACACATATATATATAGATAACCACTTCGCGGGCTTGGGCTTGGGCCAGTAGGCGAAGTTGTTCTAACTTCGCCTATGGCGTCTCCGCTGGTCAGAATTGCATAGGGACGGTCACAAAATGCACCAACAATTATAGTATGATTTTAGGTGATTAGTTTGTATAATTTGTACTAAGTTTTTCAAAAAATCATTTGGATGGTTATCGATAACTAGAAACTATTCTTTATAAAACAAAATAGTGAATTTATCATATATTTAAGTTTACCATCATTAGGAGTCAAGTGGATTCTAAGTTAAGGTGATAGCTTCTTAATTCTTGTTTATCTCCATTATCGTGTTACTTGCTTTAATTTATTATTACGAGTTTTTCTAAAAAAATAATCTTGAAACAAATCAATTAAGCTCATTTCTCATGGTTATTATATTTGCAAAGGTTTGATATTAAAATTTACGTGTCCATGGATTGATACCCGGTTCTCGCCGTTACTATATTACCACACGACGGGTACACTTGCCTTTTGTGCGTGTGGTTAAGTCTAGGTGAAAACAATTTTTAAAACCCGACAAAGTGTGATAAATCTTTAATAAAAATATATATATCTCATACCACATCACCTACATACCTCAGATATTATTAGGGTCCGGTGCCCTCCATCCTCGGATATTATTAGGGTCTGGTCACCCTTCATCCTCGGATATTATTAGGGTCCGATCTCCCTTCATCCTCGGATATTATTAGGGTCCGGTCTCCCTTCATCCTCGGATATTATTAGGGTCGGTCACCCTTTCTTCCAAACCTTCATACCATACCTCTCTATATACATATTTGTAAGTTCATACATACATACATCATTCATTCTTCATATACAATAATCTTATCAACAAAACTTTACCTGGCAGTACATGCAATATCCGAAGATCGTTCATATACTGACAAGCAGACAATCATACCATTCACATATAACATAAATGGCATACACTTATCACTCAGGTTAAGTGTATTAACTAATCACATCGAGTATGCACACAGCCCCGAAAACATAACAAGGAATGGGGATAGAAACTCACCTGAATGCAGTTACGTT
This sequence comes from Bidens hawaiensis, assembly GCF_021521415.1. NCBI lineage: Eukaryota > Viridiplantae > Streptophyta > Magnoliopsida > Asterales > Asteraceae > Bidens > Bidens hawaiensis. Next base: position 56,006 of record NW_027505966.1, on the reverse strand, counting down.
CACCGTTAATGGTAATCCCTTTCTTGAGCTGTGCACGACTAACTGTATAACAATTACACGTATCAATTAACTATTACTACTCGTATCGTATTTCTATCTTTATTTAACCCACAACGAACGGGGGTCCGGGGGCAGTGCTCCTGGCAGTGGCGTTCTAGGGGCGGCAGCCCCTAGCAGGGTCCAAGGGGCAGAGCCCCTGGCTGGGGTCGAGCTGATTCGTTAGGATTTTAATTTATTTACATTAACTGTCTTAACACATTTTCCATTAGGATTTTAATTTATTTTTTAATTCGTTAACTCATTCTTCGTGACGAATTAAGTCTGATTCGCTATCTGATTCGTTACCTTAAATGTAAGCGAACATATGTGTTAGGCGAACTTAATTTAAACGAACTTAAACTTTCAAGCGAACCTAAACTTTAGCGAATTTAAGTGTAGGCGAACTTAAGTAAGCGAACTTAGGCGTCCAGCGAACTTAGCTTTAAACGAACATATCTTCCAGCGAACTTAACTTGGCGAAGTTAACATTCAGCGAAATTAGCAGTGAGCGAACTTATATGGTTAAGCGAACATATAGGACAGGCGAACTTGCTTAGCGAACATGCTGGGCGAACTTGCTGCGGGCGAAGTTACCCAGCAGCAGCTACGGCTCATCCCAAAACCTCTATAATCATCCCGTTTTAACGTGCAATACTTTGATAAGATGCTAATAATTCCCGCAAACATTCTCGTGGCCATTTTTGGATAAAACACGGCCCGAAAGTGCATAAAATTTGGACCTTTAAGATTAAAACGTTCAATACTAGGTCTAGGGTTCATTTTAATCGTGCCATAAGCAGCCGCGATTTCGTTAAGTTCGTTTCTAACGTCAAGTTCGCAACTTTACGTTTCATTGACACCCGATCTAATCTCGTTCTAAGTTTCAAGACTAACCGTTAATAAAAACGTAAACTTTAAGATCAAAACATACCTCTTTTGATGTTTCTAGGTTACGGTTTGCTTGGTATACGATCTTGGACTTGTTATCTTGCTTGTATGATTGAAGATCCTAAGCTACGATGCTCGGTTGCGTAATCGGAGGGTGGCCGGCGGCTAGGGAGGGAATGGTTGGCTTAAGTGTGTGTTTTAAGGTGTAAAAATGGATAAGATGGATGGAAATTGAGAGGTATAGGGTTTAAGGGGGTATTTATACTTCCTTAAGCCCATGGACCCTAAGCCCATCTTTCCTCTTTGGTCCATGTTTTATTCCTTTTTAATTAGCCTACTAACCTACTTAATTCCCTCTTAATATTTTATTATTCCTTTGTCAAATCAAGTAAACTAGTTTATCATAAGAAATAATTTAAAATATTATTGATTGAAATTTTGGGATGCTACACACTACCCATCACGATACGCGATGGGCTCTTCTGTGGTCCATCACATATCGTGATGGACTCTGGTCAACCTTCATTTTCTACCCATCGCGATATGCGATGGGTCTTCAAACAAGCCCATCACGTATCGCGATGGGGCTTGTCACCAACATAATTCTTTAATATTTCTCGTTTTGCGTGCTGGACATCCCAGGTCTTCATCCCGTTCCACAACAGGTCCAAATTGAGTACTTTAACGCATGTAACCTGAAATACAATAAACACGTATGAAGTATCGAAGTTCCAACAATAAACGATTAAAACTAATAAATAAACGAACTAAACTATATACAAATTAACCAACCATCAAAAGGCTTTATCAGCTGAAGAACTTATTAAATGTTTTAACAGGTTATGTATGCTGTGTGTCGTAAATAAAGATGATGTTTAGATAATTGCAAGGTTATTAGGTACCTTGAGCTCGAAAACTTGGATCTGGTCAAGTTGCAGCAATACAAGTCATATTACTGTCAGCTAGCCCTGTAAGTCAACAAGAAACAAAAGGAAGACATTCGAAGGGTTGGAAAAAGGTAGACACCAGGCGCACATGTACGCCCCCAGACAACATTCGTGGTTCCAATGACAACACCTAAGGTTGTTAGCATAACGATGTCGGACACATCTCCCGAGAGTGTCCCAATAAGCAATGCGTAAACCTAGCAGACGCTACTTCCCCTAATTTTAAACAATTAAGAAGATCTGCGATGAGGAAGACTTAGTAGTAGAGAAGAGACTTTTAGCCCCGATCATAGAGCCACATGATTGGTTAAGCAGGCCCTTAACATGTCCTCAGAAAGGAGTACGAATGAGAATGCCTGGATACGTAACAAAATCTTTTGCATCTAGTGTACTTCTAAAGAAAGTATTTATACCATGAGCATCAACGGCGGGAGCCGTGAACATGTTGTCTCCCTTGATATGGTGGAGAAACTCAGGATGAAGTTGGTGGTTCACACGAAACCTTACTAGCTTGCATAACTAAAAAAAAGTAAAACAATTGGGTTTGTATAATCAGCTGCTCAATAGGACCCATATATAATGACGATGTTTGGTGTAAGGTTATCCTGATAGTTTTGTTTCATCTTTTATTAGTGAGATAGTGGCAGTTTGCTCGACGAATCTTCATGGTGGGTATATGATGTATAATAAATTATACATCTTTTGGCATTAAAATATTTCAAAATTAGCGTAATTTCAGCAAATATATTAAAATAAAACGAGTATATATACGAAGAAAATGGAGATAAACGGTGAAAACAGAATCAACATACCCTATGGTGAATCAAGGCATGGCAATGCCTATAACTTACGAAGTAAAGACAAAATTCAGGAAGACAAAACATAGCCATTTTAACCAAAACACAACCATGTTATCAAGAACAAGAGAAAAAGACAAAATAGAAGGTTCTAAAGCTAAACACGGTATTGCCTTCCCAAAGCACGTCCATGTTTTCAGTACAACAGAAAAGGACAAAATTTGCACTGTTGTGAACTCACCACGACCGTACCTTTCTAAACAAGGTCGTGTTTTCCCGTGCTGTACGAATATGACATGAGCCGTGTTGCTAACACAGCCGTATTTTGGACACTTGATCAGCCTATAAATTGAATGCTCATATTCTACATTCAATACACCTTCCAACCACATTTACTCCACTTCAACTACGTCTTTTCACGACCATTAATAAGGGAATGATCTCATCCATCCAACCCTTGAAAATTTAGGAGATTAAGCTCTTGAAAGAAGTCATTAGCATCAAAGATTCTTTATCTAAATTTGTTAGATTGTTTCAATTTGATCATGTTTGTATCTATTACTATGACGATTAACGTTATGTTTATTATTGGCTAAACTTTCATAATATCATCTTGGTTTATATCTTAATTGAAGTTTAATAATGATAGTTAACATGTGATCGGTTTTTAATAAATAATGGTTATGTTGCAATTATCACTTGATAAGGAATGTTAAAATACTCTTAATAGATACCCAAGTGCCAAGCTTGACGATAAGCCTGGAAATTACTAGTCTTGTGAGGCTATGGCGAACCTTAAAATAGACACCAAGTTTTGAGCTTGACGATAAGCCGGGGAACTACCACTCTTGTAAGGGCGTGGTTAATAAATTAGGTAAACTTTAAAAGGGACACCAAGTTCCGAGTTTGATGATAAGTTAAAGAATCGCTATTCTTGTAAGGGTTTGGTTGAGGAAAAAAACAGGAATCCTAACAGCGACATGGACTAAATGGGATGTTAGTATTAATTAATCATTTTAAACTGGGAACCATCAACAATGTTTGTGAAAATGGATTGTTGATGTTTATCCACTAAAATCGGTTAATTACTCGTTAAGTGAGTGCGCAACAAATAACTTTTTGGTGGTTATTACATGAGTTCTATAATTGTTCAAGAAGTGTGTGGATTATTAATTGTAATTCATGGTTAATTCTTTATAAATCAACTAATCTTAATTGGTATTTTATGTATAACACAAAGGTTATTTTTACTAAACTATCAAGGGAAATTCACTTAGTAATTTAAGAGATTGTCTCATCTTTAAAGTGAGTTTTAATGGAGATCATAAAGTTATACATATATCTTTATTTAATTATCATGGAATAACATGACTTAGAAATAAGGTGTTATTCCCACATTTAATCATCATAACAAGCTCATATCACATGTTCACTCATTAATTGTTAAACCAAGTTAAGAATATTTTGAACCAAGATGATACGCTTTTATCCTTGATCTTCTATGTAAAAATATCAAATCCCAAATATATTTTCTTTTGATTTATGTTTTTAATTTTCTTTTAAAACTTGCTTGTTAAACCTAACTCAAAATGATATCCACTTCCGGTTAAAATAAATACAGCGATTCAGTAGTAAAGATCAAGCAAGTGAGTCCGTAGATCGATACTTGGTTCTTACCTATACTATGCTACATAAACAACAAATACACTTGCCTATTTGTGTGTAACTTAGTTAAAATAATAATCATTTTTATAAATTTAAATCTAGACATTGTGAAGTAAATCTTCAAAAACCTAACAGCTTTTTCTATACCATCTCACGCATATCAGTACAAAAATACCAACTGATTTCATAAGGACAAGGTGGGTAATACTTTGCAGTCATGGAGTAGTGGGACGTGAAAGAGTCGACTCTAAGTACGTATTGTGTTAATGCATGGGTCATGCAGAAAAAGAATTTTCAAGCTAATCAAACTCCAACAATCTTTCTCATTACCTAAAAGGTTTCTATGGCGGTCGATTTCTTACACAAGATTTGTGGTTCAGTGATAAGGGGCTGGTATGCCTCCAACTCATATTTTGAGGATTAAATTGGATGGGTTGTCTTGCGGCCCAAGGATTTATCATTTTTTTTTCAGGTTAAAGAGTCATTACCTAATATAAGTGACTATTTAATTGAAACTAAGCAACCTAAACTAGTTCATTGGGATAGGGAGTTAACAATGATATGTGGGTTCCCTACTGGTTATCCTTTTTAGGTCTTCTTGGAATTGCGACTAATTGGGTGATGAGTAGAAGGGTGTTGTAAGATGTAAAGCTGTCAAGCTAGTTTGAGTTGGTTCATGGATTTGGGGCTATTTAATTAAAAAGTTTACTGTGGCTAGATGAGTGTCGAGGATATGCTCAACGTAGTTGATACTTTAAGGGCTCAAGGTAGATTAATACTGTGACAATTAGGTTACGGGTATGGGTTGGATAGACGTTTGGGATCAAATGATTCATAATGTACTAGGGGGTTGTGTGGATTTGGGTTGGACTAATAAGATGATTAAGGGGAACTTAGTAGACTAGGCCTTAGTTTTCTTCCTCGGGGGTTGGGAATCCTTAGATGCGTAAAAGTGGATACAATTACTAGATAGGTCAATATTTGGGACTTTTAGGCCTTGATTTTTATTCTCGTGGGTTGTGGCATCACATATGAAGTTGGCTTTTTAGGAGGGGAGGATGATGCATGCACATCTTAGGGCTTTTGTATTGGGCTCGTGAGTGTAGACAGGTTAAGCTTAGGAATGATTCCGATGGGGGCAATACGGAGAGATAGCAGGCCGGTTGTGGAGCAGTGCAAAGGGGTGACAGGTCGCACGAGTTTGGGTGGTGGCGAACATGGCTAGGAGGAATATTTCCTTTGTCTGTTTTTATTTAAAACTTATTTAAATTTTATTTCACAATTTATCTTATTTTGTTTCTTCTCTTTTGAATTTTCAGTTCTCATTCTGTAAGAGCGGATCTAGGGTTTCTTTGTTATTGGGTTAGACTTTTGAATTATCAATCAAAGATTTCAGTTAAGAATCATTTGAATTTTAACCGTATGTTATTGGTAACTATTTGTTTGCTCCATTTGCTGATTTGCATCATTAATTACCTTTTAACCATTTTTTTTCATTTTAAAAATCTTTTAATTGATGATTTTGAACAATTTTTTATGTGTATTTTCTGAATAAGTAGTGATTAGGATCTCTCCTATACGGGTGTATGCATATGTATGTATAATAAGGTTGTATGACACGTGAATGAGAATGGAAAGTGGAAATCAGTTTATTAAAAGGTTAAGTAGTGGTCAAGTTGGCATGAGTGTAGGTGAGTACTTTCTATGGATGCAAACCAACCTCCACACCATCACACGATCCTAGCTACCTAACACTTACCTTTTTCCTAAACTAATAAAACAATTTGACATTATTATTATTATTATTATTATTATTATTATTATTATAAATTTACAATGGTGAGATGTTGAACAAATGATGTAATTTTAAATAAAATGAAAGTAAAAACTAAACTTATAAAATATAATTAACCTCTTAAGGTTTAAGTGGATTCAACTATAAGAAATTTCATTGAAACTGTTTGTACTTTTTCCATTCATTCATGTGAATGATTATTGAAAGATAGTATACTAATGATAATAGTTTATCGGTTTGAATCCTTTTGGTAAAGCGTCACAATGAAATAATGAATGCCTTGATCGAAGATAAGAAGAATGAGATATTAACTGTTTGTACGTCATATTGTAAAAACTAAAACTTGAAATGAACTACAATGAAAAATGTGTATATACAAAATAAATAAATAATCTAAGATGCTTAAATTTGAAAAGGGGTTATAACTTATAAGCAAATTCTTCTCTTTTTTTCATCTATTGTTTCATCTTATATTCTATTAATTTTATTTGTATTTTCTGCCATTCTATATCACATACACATTTCCAGCATAGATTTCATCTTGCAACATTTGAATAAACTCAAATTATAAAAATAACTACCAGTAAGTTTTTGTCACCTAGTCCCTCTACGAAGAGTAAGAGCTTTTGTCATTGTTAAATATCAATTTTTTAATACCAAATACAATACAGCTAGATGTACAACCAATTATGTACCTACTACATTGCATGAAATTTGGATTCATTTTTTTGAAGTAAATTAAGTATCATGGGCAAGTATTTCCTCATCACGTGGGAACTTGTAGTAGGTACATAATATGATACATTGCTGGTTGCATGTTCACACGCTTGATAGATTTCTAAAGTCTATAAAAGGAGCTCTTCTTCATACACCTTAAACTCAAAATATGGTAGTTTAATTCATCATCAACATCTATATATTCTAGGTACATCTTTTTTCTTACTTCTTTATGTTTTAATCAGTTATTTCATCTTCATGTTTTTCTAAATTATGTCATAATTGATTTATATGTAGACAATGAATCTTTGATTGAGATGATGCAAGAAACGTATGATAGGGTGAGTGGTTTCCATGCAATTTGTGTCAAGTGAGCAGTCTTTTGCAGTTCATCTTGCTTTCGTTGTCTGTTCGACCTTGATTATTTACGTATTTCCAAATTCCAACCCTAGTTCTTTTGAATTTACTTGCTTACCTAACACAAACTTTTGGTCATTCCAATTATATTATTGATATTTGTTGCCCATGAAGTGTTTACTAGAACTAAGCAACTTACTAGCTTTTATAACTATATTTGAATTCGTGACCTTGAAGTTATTATGGCTTGGTGTACGTTGGACCCATCACCCGAATGGTGGCGACTCGACTATCGACTATATATACAAAATAATAATGATAGCAAGTTGAAGATGAAGAATCAGTGTACTTAAAAAAAATAGTTGGTAAAACTCAATCTTACTCTAAGATGTATAACTGTGTGCTTTCTAGTAATCAACTAATCATATGTAAGAAACGTACAAAATAGCCTTTTGATACTTAAGTAGACATTGATGGGATCATCATGAGTTAGTTCAGTAACCCTAAACAGGAAAAGAAACTTGGTGTTTTGGCGACTCAATTTAGAGAATTTTTTTTCTTTTGGTAGTAATCTGGAATTTATATAGTTCATTTAACTAGATATTAGAAAGTAATGTTTGCCAATTTTACAAATTTATTTTTTTAATTCTATATATTAATAATATGTTTTTATTTATGTATTTTAATTATGGTGATTGATTAATGGTCTTTTCATATATAAATTGCTAAAATTGAAGACTGGGAAAAATAATCCATACCTTTGTAATATTCAGTTCTTACTTTACATTATTGACTTTTACTACAGTATTTGTTTTATTTATTTATTTTTTTTTGAATGGCAAACTAGGATCACTCACGGACCACTAGAGTATCTTCGTGTCACCAGCAGAACTACGCGATCATATCCATCTCCACTAGGCAATAATGCCTAACCACCAATTCAGGAGGAAACCCAATAAATCTTGGGAAAACCCCCTTGTGGGATTCGAACTCAGGACCTTATGGTCCCTAAGCCTTATCCCACCACCAAAATACCACTAGGCTATTACACTATTTGTTTTATTTAATTCCCGAGTATTGATCGATTATTTTAATTAAATTATGTACTTCAATCACTTTTTTTATTCTTATTTAACCTTCTAGAATATTAGTCTTATTGACTTTGCTATATTTCTAGTAGAGTAGTAGCCTATATGGTTTAAGTCTTTGCAATTCGTTAGCAGAAATTTAAATATTTTATAATTTTTTTTTTCATTTGGATAAGGCCGGGCGTCTTAAGTGTGGGCAAGCAGGACACCTGACCAAGCTATGATTTTTACATAGGCAGAAAATGCATGTACACACACATATATATATATATATATATATATATATATATATATATAACACAAATATAAAATAAAATATTAGACAGTTTTTCGGAACCCTTAAGCACCTCTTAGTTATCTCGAGTTACGGGGAGAATACACCCGCCTGAATATCCACTGATGGTAAAACTTGAACGCCTTCAGAACTAGAGATCACAAAAATCTTAGTTTTCCTTCAATAAACCACTCATACTCTCTCCAAAATATTGTTTGTGAGGATTTTAACATAGATGTCAATTAAAAAAATGCATGCTTCTTACCACTAGACGACCCATGTATGTTATTTGCTACAACATGTTTATTCATTATTTCCTCCAATTACACATATAAATTAAATATTTATATGCATAATGGAAGCCGTTCCTTTGTATCTCACCTACCCACACACAAACCAAGAAAAATATGTGATACTGACCAGTGACCCCCCCTATATTTAGTAACATATACCCTTTGGCTTTTTGCCCGTATTTCATTTAATACAATATAATAAATATAATAAAGTTACATGTACATAATATATTTAGGGTCCTATCATAGACACTCCACAGGTTCTATACACTCCGTATAGGGTTATACGGGAGCCCAATACGCTCCGTTTCGTATATGGCTATACGGGCGTATATGGGGAGTTTTGTTATCAAATACATTTCTTGATTACGCGTGTCATTCTTTGTTTTTGCTTAGAGGGCATACTAATCTTTCTAATATCGTAATTATTTGGATGTCCCCGGACTTTTATCGTATATAACACATATCTTTAAGAAGGTTATATTATTTTGGTTATATACTACAGTGGTACCTGAAGTCCGCAGTTAAAACAAATGTTGTTAGTCTGAAATCTTTATTAAAATAACAAAAGAGAATTATGAAAATTTAGGTCCACTAGTCTTAGATCTTGAGTTTGTAGCCGTCTCTCAAAACAAAATGCGTCATTACCTACCACCACTAAAAGACGTTTAAAACAAATGACAAAAAAAGAAATAATTGATATTTTTCATGTACAATTTACGGTTGATATGAGTTCATGAGCACCCTTGGCTATGACATATATTGCTAATTATTGTGACACATATATTTTTATAGCCATTTGTTTCTTTTTAAGTTTAACACAAATAAAAAGCACTTATGAGTTATGTATATGGACCGTATCTAGATATTGTGTTATGTTGTGTTGTGTGTGTGTATGTATGCGTACGCATCAAGGTAGAACAGACGATGAATGTGAGGTAGGATACCCGCAAAAAGACTGCTTATTTGACAAGGGTTTGCATGGAAACCGACACTGATGTGGGTTGGCAGTTGTTTATGAAGATTGAAACTAGTGATACCAGTGGCCAGATGTGTTCGATGGATGATGGATTCTTAATGCTAAATAAATTTATTGAATTTTGAGACATGCATATATCAATGTTATGTACTATTCATATGTATGTATAAATATGTGTATGTAAGAAGTTATGGCTAAAACATCCTTCAAATAGTCTAGCCCAAAAACTAAAATTAGTTTATGACTTTTACATCTTTATATGACGTATGTAATTTTGTTTTTGTTTTTAAACGAATTATGAATATGTGAATGTGGGTTACAAGTTTTATGTCAAAAACATGGAATAAGGTAGCTTGTATATCTTATCAAACATAAAAAACTCCACACAAACTTCCTCAATATCATCTTCACTTCTGAACATTGGCTTTTAACTTGGGTTCACGCGATACTATATAATTAGAGCTTTCACAACGGGTTTCTCATCCCAAGGTCCGGAATCCGGATGAGGTGGCTTTGCAACAAACTTGAAGGAACCAGACTTAATTTACCATTATTGGATATTAGACTTAATAGTATGCGCCCGTGGGCTCATATTAAACAATTAGGTTACAATATATATATATATATATATATATATATATAGAGTTTACAAGGAACCCTAGCAACCTAACTGAGCCCGTGGACTCATACTAATAAGTCTAATATCCAATACTCCCCCGCAGTCTTAGCGGAAGTAAATGGACGCTAAGACTGGAAACAATACAAAAGAAAACATGCTTCGTCGACTTGAAAACCCAAACTTTTGCCAACAAATCCACATTGTGCTTGATGTTGTAGTCCACTTTGGATACTTGTAAAGACATTGATCTTCAAAAAATATATATCACCAATTTTGTTGTGATTGGTTCTTGGTTCCCAGAATGATAAACATGTTCAGCTGGAGAGAAGTTGACAACCGCTTATTGACAATGAACTACACAATGATGCCATGATTGTTGAATCTTTTTGTGTCGGTGGATGATTGCAATAAATATTACTAATTCTTGTGGTGTATGGTGACAAGAGAAAAGCAAAATTCAAGGCAGTTAGTGGAGAAAAACCGCATCACCAAAACTTTTGTATTAATGGCTACTATGAGATCAATACATAGAAACCATGACAGACCCATAAAATGGAAAAAAAAAAAATAATCATCGTCGAGATGAATAGTCGGTAGTTTAAAAGGAAACGAAGCTTTATTCAAACAGTAAATCCGAAAATAGAAGGAAAAAAAACTAAATAATGAACGAGTATGGATAGGGTGGCGGCTGTCTAGCGTTGGAACTCAGTAGCAACGACTAGGATTTTTATTTTTGTATGTTGTGTTAGAAAAAGATAACCAGAATCTAAGGCTCTGATACCATGTTAGATAAGGGTGCTGCTAAACATACCTCCCATTTTGTCACACCCCCATTCTAGGCCTAAGAGTGTGAGTCATAGTTGGTACCATATTTGTAAATAAATCAAAGTTACGAGTTTTAACGGAAGACTTTATAAAAACAAATGATCGATAATATAAAATATTTACATTACAAAAGACAAGACAAAAAGTCTCGTTTAGTATTTACTTGTTTATAGTTTACAAAATCACCATGTTTTAATATTTACACAAAATTATCCGAGCTATCAGATTCTGGAGCTTCTTCGTCCTTCAAGCTCTAATCTTGATTACCTGCAAAATGTTATTAAAATACGTCAGCAACGAATGCTGGTGAATATGCTTACGCTAAAATATTTTCTTTACTTAATTACCTCTCGAGACCACGTAAGTCTCGGCCCATCTTGGCTTAGGAATAATCAAGTTAAAACAATCATCATAAACTCGAGTCTCTGCACTAGGTCACCTCAGTGAAACACCGCAGCGTTTATGACATAACTTAGGTACCATAAACATACACATGACCATTCCTCACTCGGACGTAACTTAGGTCCGGCCCATCGTGGCTGGAGGTCGTGACCAAGCGTGGTGCGATCTGCCCACCGCGTTCTACATATGTAAGGATCCAGACAAACGTATACCATAGCCTGAGGGCTGGCTTATACTCTTATTTATAATGTTTTTAGAGACACGAAGCCTCATGTAAAGTTTACACATAACACGTTTGTTTGTTTGAAAACAAGTTTGTAAAAATGGAGCGTATTCACCTTTCAATGAGATCGGCTTCCAACTCCGTCCGTATGTCTTTTCTTCGCTATCTCGCACCTATAGTACGAGTATAACATTCATTAGTCGGATACACAATCCGGCGTAAGACCTTTAGTCTTATCATCTCGATTAACCTTTAGTTCATTATTTCTTTTAATTTAAAACCTTTAGTTATAAATTATTCTTTATAAACCTTTAGTTTATATTTAAAAACCCGACGTTTCTTCTTCTTTAAGAAACGTATTTCTTTTATTATTTAAGCATATTCATAATACTTAAATAATATATTCTATAACAAAAAATAATTATATACTTATATATATTTATATATACTCATATATATATTTATTTTCTTTTCTTTCTTTTCTTTATTATTTATTTTCTCTTTTTATATTCATCGAGTATAATTCCGACTTAGGCATTAAGCCTTTATAATATTTTAATATTATTTTGGTCGGGCATTATACCTACCTTACTTGGCTTGGCAACACCCTAGTCACTTGGGCAGCACTTCGATGCCGTTCAATCGATACTCTTTTCTTTTCAACTCCTTCTCTTCACTTGGCACGCTTTTCGAGACACCAACACTTTTGGCACGCACTTCGAGGAACTAACCGGTTCGTCGGGGCAGTACTTCCTTCTTATTCGGGATGTCGGGGAGTGGCACGGAAATCGAGGTAACGGGCACGTTTATCGAGACGGATCGAGGGCACGCTTTACGAGGTCTAGAGAGAGAGAGTAGTGAGAGAGTGAATGTACATGTGTGAGTTTTGAGATGTGAGGAATGAATCCCGTAGCTGCCCTATTTATAGCCAAAATCGGATCCCATCGCGGTACGCGATGGGTTCCCAGGCTGGCCCATCGCGTACCGCGATATAGGCCTGGCCAGTCACAACTAGACCTGCCACGTGTCGCCACGTGGCAGACGTTGTGCCACGTGGCGACATGTGTCGCACGCGTTGCCACGTGGCGGCAGACGCTGCCACCGTGTGCCACGTGGCACACGTGTCATTATCTGTCAGACACCCCATCGCGGTACGCGATGGGTGTCTCTCTTGACCTGTCGCGTAGCGCGATGGGTCTAGAAGACAAATTTTTCATTTATACCTCTGGAGTTTGGAAATTGGCAGAATTGGTTCCTCGACTTTGAAAACTTGACATTTTTGGCCCGAAAATTACGTGATGTTACATCCTCCCCACCTTGAAATAAATCTCATCCTCGAGATTGCTTACGAGAACAAGTGGAGGTATTTCTTTTTCATTTCGGACTTGAGTTCCCATGTGTACTCGGGTCCTCTTCGGGAATCCCATCTTACTTTCACGATTTTCAACGTTCGTCTTTTAAGTTTCTTTAATTTTGAATCTTCGATTTGGATGGACGTTCTACAAATTTTAAATTCTCGATGATTTCTATGTCTTTTTAGGGCATTGAAAGAGATTCATCGGCTAGACATTTTCGTAGGTTTGAAACATGGAATACGTCGTGTATCCCTTGCATTTCCTCGGGTAGTCGCAAACGGTATGCGACTGTACCAATTCGTTCGAGTACCTAGAAAGGTCCAACGAATCGAGGACTTAGCTTGCCTTTCTTGCCAAAGCGGACTACGCCTTTTCATGGCGAGACTTTCAAAAGAACTTTGTTACCGACACTAAATTCTAACGGCTTACGACGGACATCGACGTAACTCTTTTGGCGATCACGTGCCGTCTTAAGTCGTTCGCGGATTTGAAGAACCTTGTCAGTGGTTTCTTGGACTATTTCGGGTCTAGATAATTGATTATCTCCAGCTTCAGACCAGCACACGGGCGTTCTACATTTTCGACCATATAACGCCTCGAATGGTGCGGCTTGAATGCTCGAGTGATAGCTATTATTATACGAGAATTCCATTAGGGGTAAGTGGTCATCCCAACTTCCACCTAAGTCTATCACACAAGCGCGGAGCATATCTTCCAACGTTTGAATTGTCCTTTCGTTTTGCCCATCAGTTTTCGGATGATAGGCAGTGCTAAGGTTTAACTTTGTACTGAGTGCTTGTTGGAAGCTTTTCCAAAAATGAGACGTGAAACGACTGTCTCGATCGGAAATTATAGATAGCGGTACTCCATGCAAAGCAACGATGTTATTCACATAGATACGTGCTAATCTATCCATTGAGTACGACACATTGATAGGAATGAAGTGTATGGATTTTGTTAAACGATCCACAATTACCCATATCGCGTTATGTTGTCGATTCGTCTTTGGGAGTTTGGTTATAAAATCCATGGTTATCAACTCCCACTTCCATACAGGAAGTTCGGGTTGCTGAAGCAGTCCCGAAGGCTTTTGGTGTTCAGCCTTGACTTTCAAGCATGTTAGACTTTTCGCAACGTGCGAAGCGATGTCCTTTTTCATTCCATTCCACCAGTAGTTCGACTTGAGGTTTTGATACATTTTGTCACTACCGGGATGCATCATGCACTTTGTTTTGTGAGCTTCATTCATGATTTTCTCACGCAAGTTTCCAACGATCGGTACCCAAATTCAGTTTCCCATTCTAAGGATACCGTCGTCACCTTTGACTAACGAGTCAATGGTGCCGTTACGCTTTTCATCGGAGATCTTGTTTTCGTGAATAGCTTGAGCTTGAGCAGATTTGTGACATTCGTCAATTTCGGGTCTCGTTTGTATTCGTTTATCATGTAAACCGACCCATTTTGTAAACAAAAGCTTATGATATAATCAAAATGATGGATTTTATGTTACAATATTGTTTTTACACTTGTTGGGTCTTGAAAACATTCTTTTTGGTCCTTAAAACTCCTTAAAATGACTTAAACCAAACTTTGGGGACTATTATTGCCATTTACCAAAAACTTGTTTGACCATTTCAACCATCACATGCATCTTTACCCTATTTGTATGAACCATACTCTTACCATTATAAAACCAAGGCTCCATACACCATTTTGGTTGTTCATCTTCTCCAAAATCTCTCTCAAATCCAAGTATTCATCTTCAACATTTTGTTACTTTGGTTTCTTAAGGTCAACTAACTATAGTCTTTCATTTTAACTTGTTCATCTAATATTACTAACACTTGAATATGGTGGTACAACATATATATAATACACACCCCTTGTTTCCTTTATTTGTATTTCACCGACTCCGGTTGGTTAAGTTTCGAATGTCATAAGGCAAGGCTTCATGGAGGACTTCGTGTTCTTGATATATATTTACACACACATAACTTATTATACATATCACTTATGACTAACTTCTAACCCTTTTTAGTTTGTTCATCTTATTTACAAGTTCCATGGTGTGGGTTTGTATAAGACTAACCTCGGTTTAACCGAAACTAGTCCAAACCGGAAACCGAACTTTTGTTTACTAGTTTTGTTAAAATAGTTGTTTAAACATGTTTATTGCTAGATTTGAGTTTCAAAAATCATTTTTACAAGTTCTTTGATATTAAGCATATGGAATCCATCTATGAACTCGTTGGGAGATGGAAACCGAACTAAACCGAAACTTTTGCTTAAAGACTTGTAGTTAACTTTTTAGTTGTAAAATTTAAGTTTTCTTCATTTATAAACCAATATACAAGTTCTATGATATTTGGGCATGTAGAAACCATCTATGAACTGTTTGTGAGATGGAGACCGAACCAAACCGAACTATACCGACTTTTACTCGCTTAAGACACACAAGTGTGTTTTTAGCTATCAAGACTTGTATATTTCATTAAAAATAGTTTACAAACTGATTTTAATTATTTTCTTAAGTACTTGGAATTGTTGGATCCAACTTGATCTCATCACATAGTTTGGACCGACAAAACCGAACACTCGCTTAACGTGCGTTGATAGTTCTAAACAATAGATCTACATACTTGGTTAAGTGTTAGTATATTTTAATGAGTTATCTCATAACAATTAATATGTTGGAAAGTTGACTTTGGGTTTGACCATTTGTCAAGACCCGAATCGACAACCCGAACACTCGTTAAAAACACGTTTTAGTATCTTTGTCCCAAAGGAACTTGCATTTTAGCATTTTTCCCACCTTATTACTTAACATTGGTTAAGTAAATATTAAGGTTAGATACTTTAACCCGGTTTCGAGTAAACTTACATTTTTAAAGGATTGTTATTATAAATTCTTAAATAGTTACATTTTAAACCTTGAACTTTAATTGTTTACTTTTTGCAACAATTATTTTATTTAAAGATCTTTAAGACAACCATTCTAAATCCAAGATTTTATTGTCATTTAGGCCTTGCTCGTTAAACTTCATCCATCCGGTTATTCATCTTTTACCGATCAAGTTTTATACTTGAACGTGAGTAATTTCATACCCCGTTTTCTATCTTTTGTTTTGTGGTGACATTTCATACTTATTCAAATCAAATGCTTTATACTTTAGTCTTAAACCACAAACATTGTTGTATACTTTACTTGAATAATTGCTCGATTTGGTAATCTATGCTTATATGCCTATGTGTTTATCGCTTTCGGTTGGTGGAATCTATAAATACTAGACTACTTGGCATCCCCTTGTAGCAAGGTGCCATTAACGTAATGCAATTAACAATATTCTATTAAATCCTAGACTACTTGGCAATCCCTTGTTGCTAGGTGGTGCTAACGTAATTCTATTAGCGATTGTCAATTTATCCAAGTTTATAGCTATTATTTATGGTTTTATATACTAGTTTTGTGGCTTTTCATACTATATATCAATTGTTCAAACTTATGAATTGCTCACCAACCTTTGTGTTGACAACTTTATTTTATGAAATGTTACAGGTTTGCATCTAGGTTGATTATGGAGTTCGGTGAAGAAAATGACACAAATACCGTTAGGATATTAGCAAAAATGAACAATATTCGATTTGCTATATTTTGTTGTATTTGACTTATGAATATTTGGTTATGTGACATTTTCGATGTTCTGAAATGAAATGAGTTTGTTAAATATTGTCGCTTTAAATAGTGTCATGCGCTTATGGGCAATCGTTACACCTCGGCATGTTCCGCCGCCTTTGGTCGGGGTGTGACAAGATTTAATTTGGTTGATAAGATCAATTTGAAGTTCTAGCCTTAACGCTCAGACTCTTTTTCGATTTTCATGCTCTTTACGACTTAAGGCGTCGGCCACAACGTTGGCTTTACCTTCGTGATAAACAATTTCACAGTCGTAGTCGTTAAGAGTTTCCATCCAGCGTCGTTGGCGCATATTAAGCTCTTTTTGTTCAAAGATGTGTTTTAAGCTTTTATGATCGGTGTGCACTATAAATCTAACTCCATAAAGATAGTGCCTCCATATCTTAAGTGCAAAGATTATGGCGCCAAACTCTAGATCGTGAGTCATGTAGTTCTTTTCGTGCACCTTGAGTTGACGAAAGGCGTAGGCGATTACTTTCTTTCGTTGCATTAATACACATCCCAATCCGGAATGGGACGCGTCACTAAAAATAACGAAGTCTTCGGTACCTTCTGGCAAAGCCAGTATAAGAGCTTGGGTAAGCTTTTGTTTAAGTATATCGAATGTCTCTTGTTGCTTTGTTCCCCATTCATACTTAATGTTTTTACGAGTCAAAGAAGTTAGGGGAAAAGCTATTCGTGAAAAGTTTTCGATGAACCTACGATAGTAGCCGGCCAATCCCAAGAAACTTCGGATCTCGGTTGGCGACTTGGGAACCTCCCACTTAGAGATAGCTTCAATCTTAGCGGGGTCCATTTGAATAGCGTTGACGTTAATAATGTGACCAAGAAATTGCACCTCGTGTAACCAGAATTCGCATTTAGAGAACTTGGCGTACAATTTCTCGGTTCTAAGAATTTCGAGTAGGGTTCGAAGATGATTTTCATGATCGTCCTTAGACTTAGAATAAATGAGTATGTCGTCGATGAAAACGATTACAAATTTATCTAAGTAGGGCTTACAGATACGGTTCATCATATCCATAAACGCGGCTGGCGCATTAGTAAGTCCGAATGGCATAACAGTGAACTCATAATGTCCATACCTTGTTCGGAAAGCCGTTTTTGGAATATCTTCGGTTTGAACTTTAAGTTGGTGATAGCCGGAACGAAGATCAATTTTTGAAAAATAGCTAGCACCTTGAAGTTGATCAAATAAGTCGTCGATTCGAGGAAGTGGATATCAATTCTTGATTGTAACTTTGTTGAGAGCTCGGTAATCGATGCACATCCGCATGGATCCATCTTTCTTCTTGACGAATAATATTGGCACTCCCCATGGTGATGAACTCGGTCGTATAAAACCTTTCTCGAGAAGCTCGTCCAATTGTTTCTTCAATTCCTTCATCACGGTTGGCACGAGGCGATATGGAGCTTTGGAGATCGGAGAAGTACCAGGAATAAGATCGATTCTAAACTCTACTTCACGATCGGGAGGAATGCCGGGAAGTTCATCGGGAAATACATCGGCATAGTCAGAAACAACAGGAACGTCTTTGTTTTCTTTGGGTTTAAACTTTTCGGTAACGTAGGCCATGAATGCTAAGCATCCTTGATTTAAACATTTGTTAGCCCTTATCATAGAGATTAGGGTAACTTGGCCAGCGTCTTTATCCCCTTCAATTCGTATAGTACGTTTATCAGGGGCTCAAAGCTCAACGGTCTTGCTATTGCAAAGGATACGAGCATGGTTGTCGGATAACCTATCCATACCCAATACAACATCAAAACCAGCAAGAGTCATAGGTAGCAATGAAATAGGTAAAACATAACCGGCTAATAAGATTTTTCCGTTTTCTAAAGCTTCGGTAATTTTAACAGTTTCGCCATTAGCGGTCTCGACGCTTAGAGTTTTATTGAGTTTGATTAAAGGTTCGTTTAATAGACTACAAAACTTATAATCTATAAAACTTAAGTTGGCACCCGAATCAAACAAGACTCTAGCATAAGCGTTATTAACAAGGAACGTACCGGTGATAGTTTCCGGTGTGTCGGCCGCTTTCTTCGTATCGAGAACGAAGACCCTTGCATTGCCTTTCTTGGCTCATTCTTCTGACCACTACCACCCGCACCACCAGTCGCGGGTTTGTTCTTGGGACACTCAAAACTAAGATGCCCCATCTCCTTGCAATTGTAGCAGGTCATCTTCTTCTTCCAACAATCAGCCGTGGCATGGCCGGTTCGGTTACATGATTCACAGACTCGAGAAGCAAAGTTGCATCTACCTTTATGGTATTTCTTACAAATTTTGCATTGAGGGATGCCAAGATTGGAGCTAGACCTTCGTTGATCTTTACCCTTGAAACGGGT
Organism: Bidens hawaiensis; assembly: GCF_021521415.1. Taxonomy (NCBI): domain Eukaryota; kingdom Viridiplantae; phylum Streptophyta; class Magnoliopsida; order Asterales; family Asteraceae; genus Bidens; species Bidens hawaiensis. The sequence goes on along the minus strand of NW_027505966.1, from coordinate 36,700 downwards.
ATCTCCACCTTTCCTTGCGTCATGTGTCGTTACCACCTTTCCATCTTCTTCTTTATTGCGAATTCATTCCGCCCATCAAGTACCTAGCCAACTCCATTGCGGAGTCAGTGGTTTGTGGTAAGTGCGATCTCACCATATCCCGAATTTCTCGAGGTAGTCCCCATATATAACGTGTAACCTTGCTGGACTCTGGGGTAACCAGCTGGGGAACTAAGCGACAATACTCGTGAAATTTCGTGTTATACTCACGAAGGTTTGTCCCAACAACCTTGTGAGCCAAGAACTTGGTTTGGATATGATCTGTCTCATGCATCGGACAGAACTTCGACAACAACAATTATTTGAACTCGTTCCAGGACAAACTATACATAACTTCCCTTCCTCTACTCATCATCAGCGTGTTCCACCATTCTAGTGCTTCGCCTTTGAACATTAGGGCGGAGTATTGAATATTTTCCTCCTTCGTACACTTGCTCGTGATAAAAATCGTCTCCATCTCTTCAAGCCACCTTACGGTATTGATGGCTCCCTTTTCACCGTGAAATTCTTTCGGTCCGTAATACTTAAAGTCTTTAAATGAACATCCTCCTATCTTGAGTTTCTTAAATTCTTTACGAACCCCTACATCAGCGTTTGATTCATGTTCGCTCTCTTCCTCTCGTGGAGGTCGAGTATGGGGTTTGGAAACAGATTTACGGGAAGGATTTTCAGATTGAGTATGTTTTGTTTGCCTAGATCGTGATCTATTTTCAGATTCTTCCTGAACAGCTTTTATGATCATTTGTTGTATTTGATTCATGTACTTATCGGGAATTGGTTCCTCTCGTTCTTTTTCAGGGCTTTTCACTTTCACTTCGCATCTCTCGGCTTCCTTTCGGGAAATCTCTCGATTATCACTTTGTCGAGACATATTTTTATCTTTTATTCTTTTTATCTGAAATTTTAACACATTTCTTTTCTTAATATACAAATTTATTTATTTCACATTCATATACATATCATAATGATATGTATATTATTGTTACAACAAACTTATAGATCCTATCCTTATTACACATGATACACATATCATACAAACTATATTACACACATAACTTCATCTCTTAAACACACCATCTTCATTTTCTTAATCCTTCATAAACTTCTTCACAACTTTGGTGAGCTTGTTGCATTTGCGAAGAAGCTTGTCTCCCATCTTCTTCTTTTTCTTCTCATCCATAGCAATCTTTTTCCTGAGGTCATCAGTTTCGTTCAAGGCTCGATCCAAATGCTCCTCCTGGGACTGAGGCATGTCAGTCGGATATCCATATCTTGGAGGTGGGTCGTGGTAACCCATCATCACAATATCGTAGTGGTTCTTGGGATCAGGGTATGGAGTTGCCGTCTCATTAGATTGGTAATTGAAGAAAGCATTGGCAGCCTCATTTTGTTCTTGAATTTCTTTTGCTTGCTCTTCAAGGGATGGAATCTCACCTTGGTACGGTGGGAAGCTTGATGATGCCTTACCCTTGAGTTCCTGGAGAAATTTCATGTATGGATTGACAGAACCATAGCTTGGGGTGGAGTGTTGTTCTTATTCCGGTGTGGTTACTTCATTTGGATTATCCGGATATTCTTCCTCGGGGTCGGTTTCCTCTTCCGATTCTTCTTATGGTTCCTCTTCTGGTTCCTCCTCGGTCATTGCCGGCATATGTATCTTCTCGTATGGCATCGTTACTCTCATATTGGGTTTGTGAGAGGGTCCTTCCTTGTTGTCACGGGAATTAGTAGTATCCATAGTTGAAGTGCCGGTATGCCACCTTCGTTGATCGGAGTGGCATTGCATCCAGTTGGATGAAGAAGATTTCGGTTCCTCCTTGATTGGTAAGTTGGAGAGGAAAAAGTATGAAGGATGTGGATTTGGTGGGTAATACGTTGAATCTCCGGATGGTTGATAAGTGGGAATTTCAGTAGGATGATACGTCGGTATTTCGGATGGTTGGTACATTGGAAGGCTTGATGGATGATAGCTTGAATGCCTTGGGGGTTGGTATACTTCATGTGGAGTGTTATCTAGGTGGTAGATTGGACTTGGGTTGGGGTTTTGTTTGTGTTCTTCGTTGAAGAATGATTCAAAGTAGTCCTTGCTCATGATGCCTTGTGGGAATTTGTAATATTTCCTTGCTCTTCTTACTTCCTTGTCATAATATTCCATTAATTCTTCATAAGACATCTTTTGGTTGGTATAGATTGTAGAGATGGAAAGAAAGGGTTATCAACCAATCTTATCCCTATTCATATTAACAAGTAAATATTTCCTACGCTTGAATCGAAGCTTGGGTATTGTTTTATGATACCCAATTCGCTAAGATTGATGGCTCTGATACCAACCTGTCACACCCCCATTCTAGGCCTAGGAATGTGAGTCATAGTTGGTACCATATTTGTAAATAAATCAGAGTTACGGGTTTTAGCGGAAGACTTTATAAAAACAAAGGATCGATAATATAAAATATTTACATTACAAAAGACAAGACAAAAAGTCGTACGCGTAAGTCGTACGCGTTGCCACGTGGCGGCAGACGCTGGTACCGTGTGCCACGTGGCACACGTGTCATTATATGTCAGACACCCCATCGCGGTACGCGATGGGTGTCTCTCTTGACCTGTCGCGTAGCGCGATGGGTCAAGAAGACAGATTTTTCATTTATACCCCTGGAGTTTGGAAATTGGCAGAATTGGTCCCTCGACTTTGAAAACTTGACATTTTTGGCTCGAAAATTACGTGATGAAATTAATACCCCCCTTAACTTATTAGATAAATTAATATTACCCTTTAACATTACTTATATACATATTAGTCCATACAACATATTTTTCACTTAATTATCTTTACTACATATATGAAATTAAAAACTATCAAGTATTACTATTAATTTATTTTTTTGGTATTAATATTGTAAATATTTATAATACTTTTTATAATTTTAATAGTATATATATTTATAATATCCTTATTTTACTTTTTTATCTTTTACAAAAAAAACCCGAAACTCAAAAACTTAAAACCCGAACCCTAAACCCTAAACTCTAAACCCTAAACCCTAAACCCGAAACCGGAAACCCCTAAACCCGAACCCTAAACCCTAAACCCGAAACCTAAACCCTAAACCCGAAAACCTAAACCCTAATCTCGAACCCTAAACCCGAAACCCGGAACCCTAAACTCGAATCATAAAAAAAAGCAACTTGTAAAAAACATATGAAATCTTTGTTTTTGTGCTAATTTGGTAATTATATAATTTCAAGGGGTAATATTAAAGTTGGTTTTTCCAGGGGGGTAATGACAAGCAACCAGGGGGTACATTTAGCCTGACCCGTTAGATAATGGTAAATAGTTGATTGATCATATTAAACAATTAGGTTACAATATATATAGAGTTCACAAGAAACTCTAGCAACCTAACTGAGCCCGTAGGCTCAGACTAATAAGTCTAATATCTAATACTTCTATCATTTTCAGAAATCCTAGTTCTCAGACTTTTCCGAATTTGCCAAGTGTGTTAGTCATGTCCCGGACTGGTTTATGGCTCGTCAAGTTCACAAAATGTGCGCTTTTAATCTTGCTAGGTTTCATAGTTTGGAATCGTGTGTGCATCTCTTTGAATCATGTACTGATTACTTTCGATTGAAGTATTCTTTAGTACCCTCCACATTTTAATCGGATATCTTAAAGCTAAAAAAGAACTGGTATTTTTTCTAGGCAGAAAATCGTACCAGAAGTAGTCTTACGTAAGACATACTAAAAATCTTTGTTATATAGTTGGGGAACCATTGCACCGTTTCATTGAAATGTTACAACTTTGCATGAAAATTTTCGTGAAATAGCACTAAAAACCGTTTACAGCTATCTGATTACATCAACCAACAGAAAAAAAAAAATATCAACAATTACTTCAACAGTTACTCAGTCACTATTAACAGCCCAAGTTGTTGTTTATGCACACTTACTTTTTATAGGACTTAAAACTTTCTCAGTTGATTTTGATAGCTCTTTGTCGTAAATGGACTAAATTGTTGATAATCTATTATTCAGCAACAGTTACTACTAACAACCAATTATCGCTAGTGACCGGTATCATTGATGATCAATTACTATTGAAGGTAACACAACTCTACCTATTGGACCAAAATGTCATTACCCCCGAACCCCACCAGGGCGCTGTCCCTAGTCACCAGAAGCTTCGCAAATCGGTTCATTAGTACCAGAAATCATAATAGTCTCAAACAAATGGCTACTCCTCTTGATCACATCTTAACCTGTATTGATATTTATTATAACCTCAACTTACCTTTAAGTAAATCCATCTAAAGCATGTAATATATTGTTATGGTAATAGAATCTATTTTAAAGTACAAAGCACTGGTTTTTTATAAAATCAACTTTAAATAGTACAATTTTTATTCTATAACCTTTTCACTTTTATGTCACTTCTGACTTTAACATATAAAGTTATATTTCTTATCAAAATGATAACCAAGTAAATAAGACTACTATGCAGTGTTTTTTGGACCGAAACTTCTATACCGTTGGTCCAGTTCACTTTCTATGTACCGTTGCTATATGAACCAGTCTGTTTTTTAATTTATATGGTTGAACCATCAAATTTGTTACTTGCTCAGACTGCTTTTTGTTGATTTGATAAGCTGAAAACCTTAATGGAAGTAATAGGGTCCTACTAGGAACATCCAGACACCTTGTATAATAACCCGAACTTTGATATTGGATAATAAATAAATATATATATATTATATGATAATAATAATAATAATAAATAATAATACTAAGACATTACCATCCAGCCGAACATATACAGGAAGAAAGAAATTGATCATCATCATCACAACCTCATTAATAATAATAATAATAATAATAATAATAATGGATGGGTTCAAACTCAAGACTAACCACATGTGCATTATTTTAAATTTCCATTTATCATCAAGTTGGCTTCTTCAAATTCAAACTTTCGGATATATCTGAGATGATCGATTCGTTTCTTTTTAAGCACCCTCAAACTCTATCAAATCACATCCTCCCGTTTTTAACTACCACCCATGTAAATAGCTAGAAACGACACCGGAGCCGCCACCCCTCGGACACAGATTTGCTTTCCAGGTCTGTTCGATTCATGAACCAAGTACTTAAGTTCGGTTTGTTCCCTCAAATTCATCTTCCATGAAATTTAATTCGGATGTATGTTGATTCGTTTTGGTGATCACCGAAGCCTGTGGCGTTCCCGGGTTACCACGCTGTTGCCTCCTTGATTTGCTCATGTTTGACTACATATGGAGGTGATTGAATTTGGTCTTTTATTTATAGTTTTGGATTATAAGTTCTAGGATATTGATCGATTCCGGCGACAAAGTTATCATTTAATCTAAAATTGAGATGTGAAGAACATGCTAATAATTTCAATACATCAAGAATTATGTTTGTTTTCTGTTTGTTTGTTTGTCTTAAGACTTGTGATCAACACAATACGTAGGTTAACTACTATATCCATGAACTACTACTACTTTCTTGTTTACACCATGAAATCATACCCCAAGAACACTTTTAACATAAAAATAATACTAAGTTTTGAATATGAAGGATATTAATATCTAAGTTGGCTGATAAGTCAGTACGTATATTGATTGTAGTTTTCATAACTTATAATATAATATGCTTTGTTATTGAAGAGTGAAACTATTTTATTAAGTATTCATTCAAGAGACTATTCAACAGGAGAAAAAGAAAACTTGGTATGATTTATGGAGAGCGATAACTTGTTGTATCGTATAAAAATATTAAAAGCTTTTGTCGCCGGAAAAGCAATAAGTAAACACATTAAAGTTCTATAAATCTAATTCGAACCATAAATAAAAATGTAGATTTTCAGTTTGGTTGATGACAATTTGATTTGTTTGCTATGTGTAAGGTACGGATTCTGGTTTCTGTCACTCATAGTATAAATTTTATTTTGTTACTTTGTAGTACGGTTTCTGTTTTTGTTCACTTTTAGTATTGACTCTATTCCGTTACTTTGTAGTACGGATTTTCGTTACGCGTCGGTTATATTTTGAGTTCAGTTATTTTATATAATATATTTTAGTTATACGACTTTAGTTCAGTACTCTGTTACCCGAGCATTTCTGACTTGTCGTTAGGGCGTCAACGACATGGCACTTATCGTGACAGTGCGTAATCAAAGTTCATGGCGTCTCTGAAAGTACTCATGTAGTACCTTGGCCACTTAGAGGCGTATAGATCGATCTTAGCTCTGACTTCTGACTCCTGACTCCTGACTTCTGTTTGAGATGGAACAATGTGTGCACGCCACCCACACCGTCTCCTTGGTGCATGGACTAGCTAGCTGTGTACCCCTCTGTTTAGGCTCTGGGTGCTTCCGTATTACACGACCTATTTATTTTAACATCATTGTCGTGTATTTTAGTAATTATATTTTGTTTCGCTATATTTCTGGTCCGTTTTGATATGTGTATATGCATTTGATTAAATTTGAGTATATTCAGATTACGTCCCGATCGTGTATCGGATTATGTTTCGCATTTAATTATAGTTCAGTTAAATGTTACACGTTATATGTTACACGTCACACATTATATGTTACAAGTTATATGTTTCTGGCTCTGGGTGTTTTTGTTATAGTTCTGATATATTTCCGCATGCGTTTGACCATGTTCTGGCCAAGTGTCGGATCATACATCCGAATTTTATTAAGTATATGTTTCGGTAAAAAGGGTTGGTTTCGAGTTTGAATTGAAGTTCGTATATTTATTCTCTTACGTTTGTCCTTACCTATACTATTGTTCTTTCCGTTACTGGGCAATTTTTGGCTTAGCCGTGTTTTCTTGTTTTGTTTTTCTTATTTTGTTTTCAGGTAATCCGAGATTCGGGGAATTTAGTGATGAGAGATAAAAATGAAGTTCAAGCTTCTAAAAGTTAATTCATTTTGTTTAATAATATGACGTAGGTTGCATTAATTTTTGTTGTATTTTGGATTGTGGCGTTGATTTGATATCTGTAATAGTAACACGTTAGCCTGTTCCGGGTTGGGGTGTTACAGTTATGGTATCAGAGCACAGGCTCTTTCTTGTAGAAAACTTAAACGAAAATAATTAAAAATGTGAGTTAATGGGTAGACGTCGAGTTAGGATTTTCCTTTTCGTCTTCCGCGTATTCCGTAAATCCTTATCGTTCAATTCATACGTTATCTTACTTTAAGATGCCTCCTAGAAGACGTGTTAACCGCCAAAACGGGAATGATGCTGGAAACGACCCACCTCTTGTGACCCTTGTCGCTAACGCCGTCAATGCGGCTATTGCTGCGGCAGTCCCTAACATCATACAACAGTTGCAGCAGAACAATGCCGGTGACAACAATGTCGGTGGTAACAACGCCGGTGGCAACAACGCCAGTGGAAACAATGCTGGAGGCAACAATCCTGCTGTTGGTAACCATGTCTGGCTTGAGCGTTTTCAAAAGCAAAAGCCAAAATCCTTTAGTACTTCTAGTTCTCCAGTAGAAGCTGAAAACTGGATCGCGCACATCGAGAAACTGTTTGAAGTGTTGGGTGTTGAAGATGTGTTTAAGGTTCGATTAGCTACTTACAAGCTCGAAGATGACGCTCACAGATGGTGGAAGACACTGAAAGCTGCCCGTGGAGGAGACAATTATGCTGCCGCACTTCCTTTGAACGATTTTCGCACCTTGTTTTACTAGCAGTATTTTACTGATGCTGATCGTAGTGAATACCTGAGAGAATATTCTTCGATTGTTCAAGGAGATGATGAGCCAATCGTAGAGTTTAAGAACCGTTTCGGCTGTCTGGTTAGCTTTCTGGGCCCGACCGTAGGTACTCAAGAGCAGCAAACCAATCATTTCAAGTGGGCCATATGCGATCATGTTAGGAAGTTCATTCTTAATCTCCGATTTAATGACATAAATGAAATAGTGGATGCAGTTAAAACTTGGATAACGATAAGAAACATTCTCAAAGGATTTATGATAATAATCGTAAACGGGCAAGGGAAAGTAGTAGCGATCAGTCTCCTTCTAGTGACAACAACGATCAATCATTGGAACCTCGAGACCGTAAGAACCGATCTGATCAGAATTTCAATAATCAACCACGACATGGGAGGAACTGAAACCAAAATCGTGGAGCTGCACAAAATCAAACACAACAGAATCGTGATGTTATCCCTCCATGTGCTACGTATGGAAAAACTCATAAGGGTGTATGTCGCCGAGCCGAAGGCCTTTGTTACAGATGTGGAGAGGCTGGACACTTAGTTAGGGAGTGCCCTCAACGTGACCCTCGAGCTAATACCGGGGGATACGCTAGGCCTACTGCAGGAGGACGAGTTTTTGCACTTGCAGCTAATGCCCCTTGTACGAACCATTAGTTATTTTCAACGTGATATGTTTGGTCATTCGTTTTCAGTTTTAATATCATGAGTTACGCGTTTAGTTTACCAAATAAGATAAGTTATTAGTCTCCATTTGATATCATAATTGCTATGAGTCATGTGGTTCGGTTGTTCTGATCTATCTCTCCGAATTTTAAGTATGATTAAGTTCGCTCTAGGTTTATCTCTCATTTTAGATACTCCATATTTTAGTGTGTGGTATTCGTATATGTGTATTCATGAAGTTTAAAATCTAATATGTTTAGTCTCTGTTGCATCTGTATTTGCTCGTTTTGTTTTACAATTTCGAGGACGAAATTTTTTTTTAGAGGAGTATAATTATAATAACCCGAACTTTGATATTGGATAATAAATATATATATATATATATATATATATATATATATATATGATAATAATAATAATAATAATAATAATAATAAATAATAATACTAAGACATTACCATCCAGCCGAACATATACAGGAAGAAAGAAATTGATCATCATCATCACAACCTCATTAATAATAATAATAATAATAATAATAATAATAATGGATGGGTTCAAACTCAAGACTAACCACATGTGCATTATTTTAAATTTCCATTTATCATCAAGTTGGCTTCTTCAAATTCAAACTTTCGGATATATTTGAGATGATCGATACGTTTCTTTTTAAGCACCCTCAAACTCTATCAAATCACATCCTCCCGTTTTTAACTACCAACCATGTAAATAGCTAGAAACGACACCGGAGCCGCCACCCCTCGGACACAGATTTGCTTTCCAGGTCTGTTCGATTCATGAACCAAGTACTTAAGTTCGGTTTGTTCCCTCAAATTCATCTTCCATGAAATTTAATTCGGATGTATGTTGATTCGTTTTGGTGATCACCGAAGCCTGTGGCGTTCCCGGGTTACCACGCTGTTGCCTCCTTGATTTGCTCATGTTTGACTACATATGGAGGTGATTGAATTTGGTCTTTTATTTATAGTTTTGGATTATAAGTTCTAGGATATTGATCGATTCCGGCGACAAAGTTATCATTTAATCTAAAATTGAGATGTGAAGAACATGCTAATAATTTCAATACATCAAGAATTATGTTTGTTTTCTTTTTGTTTGTTTGTCTTAAGACTTGTGATCGACACAATACGTAGGTTAACTACTATATCCATGAACTACTACTACTTTCTTGTTTACACCATGAAATCATACCCCAAGAACACTTTTAACATAAAAATAATACTAAGTTTTGAATATGAAGGATATTAATATCTAAGTTGGCTGATAAGTCAGTACGTATATTGATTGTAGTTTTCATAACTTATAATATAATATGCTTTGTTATTGAAGAGTGAAACTATTTTATTAAGTATTCATTCAAGAGACTATTCAACAGGAGAAAAAGAAAACTTGGCATGATTTATGGAGAGCGATAACTTGTTGTATCGTATAAAAATATTAAAAGCTTTTGTCGCCGGAAAAGCAATAAGTAAACACATTAAAGTTCTATAAATCTAATTCGAACCATAAATAAAAATGTAGATTTTCAGTTTGGTTGAAGACAATTTGATTTGTTTGCTATGTGTAAGGTACGGATTCTGGTTTCTGTCACTCATAGTATAAATTTTATTTTGTTACTTTGTAGTACGGTTTCTGTTTTTGTTCACTTTTAGTATTGACTCTATTCCGTTACTTTGTAGTACGGATTTTCGTTACGCGTCGGTTATATTTTGAGTTCAGTTATTTTATATAATATATTTTAGTTATACGACTTTAGTTCGGTACTCTGTTACCCGAGCATTTCTGACTTGTCGTTGGGGCGTCAACGACATGACACTTATCGTGACAGTGCGTAATCAAAGTTCACGGCGTCTCTGAAAGTACTCATGTAGTACCTTGGCCACTTAGAGGCGTATAGATCGATCTTAGCTCCGACTTCTGAATCCTGACTCCTGACTCCCGACTTCTGTTTGAGATGGAACAATGTGTGCACGCCACCCACACCGTCTCCTTGGTGCATGGACTAGCTAGCTGTGTACCCCTCTGTTTAGGCTCTGGGTGCTTCCGTATTACACGACCTATTTATTTTAACATCATCGTCGTGTATTTTAGTAATTATATTTGGTTTCGTTATATTTCTGGTCCGTTTTGATATGTGTATATGCATTTGATTAAATTTGAGTATATTCAGATTACGTCCCGATCGTGTATCGGATTATGTTTCGCATTTAATTATAGTTCAGTTAAATGTTACACGTTATATGTTACACGTCACACATTATATGTTACAAGTTATATGTTTGCTGGCTCTGGGTGTTTTTGTTATAGTTCTGATATATTTCCGCATGCGTTTGACCATGTTCTGGCCAAGTGTCGGATCATACATCCGAATTTTATTAAGTATAAGTTTCGGTAAAAAGGGTTGGTTTCGAGTTTGAATTGAAGTTCGTATATTTATTCTCTTACGTCTGTCCTTACCTATACTATTGTTCTTTCCGTTACTGGGCAATTTTTGGCTCAGCCGTGTTTTCTTGTTTTGTTTTTCTTATTTTGTTTTCAGGTAATCCGGGATTCGGGGAATTTAGTGATGAGAGATAAAAATGAAGTTCAAGCTTCTAAAAGTTAATTCATTTTGTTTAATAATATGACGTAGGTTGCATTAATTTTTGTTGTATTTTGGATTGTGGCGTTGATTTGATATCTGTAATAGTAACACGTTAGCCTGTTCCGGGTTGGGGTGTTACACCTTGCATATACGTCCCGTATAGGACTATATTGGCTCCCCATATAGCCATTTACTGGGCGTATACGGGGACCCAATACACCCCGTATAGCCCATACATGACGTATAGGAGCTATACGGGACTTATTGGAGGGTTTTTTAGAAAAAAGGTGTGTGTTCCTAGAAAACCCAAAGTAATATCCGATATCAAACTGAGGTTACAGAGGTGATGGAAGCAGTGACTCAAGTCAGTTTTGTGGGCCTGTGGCAGGGAACAAGTTGAAGAATATTGAAGAAATAGTAAACAAAAGTAAAATGCAAATAGAGTTAAAACTTAAAAGGTGAAAAATAGTAATAATGGAGCAGGTTGTGGTGGATTGAAAGCTCTATGACCTGTCACTATAAGTTCCAATCATTTTCAAATTGATATCACTCATCTTTTCTAAATAACTGATTTTTTTATTTCTTATTAATGTCTCGTGTTTATTAAAAAAAAATATATTAACTACGGACTTGACTGGTTTTTAAAACAAATTAAACTAGTAACCGATAAAACGGCTAATTCAACAACCGTTTCGGTTAGGCTAAGGGGTGTGGGGGGCTCTAATGGGGGCGCGAGTGGGGGCTCCAGCCAATAATATTGTGACGTGTGGCAGAGAGAGAAACTGGATAAGATGAGTGTTGGAGCCCCCGTTGGAGCCCCTGGCCCTGGTGTGGAGGGGCGCGAGCAGGGGCTCCAGCAGATTTTTTTTTTATTTTTTTACAAATTTAATCTAATAATAATATTAAATAATATTAATATTTAATAATAATATTAATAATAACAACACAAAATCAAAATCAAGATTCATCATTTCATCTTCTCCACCACACCAGCCACCACTAACCCACATCCGTACTGCCACCCAAACCCTCCACCACACCACCACCATCATCTTCTCCACCACACCACCACCATCATCTTCTCCACCACCCACAACCTCCGATCACTTGTCATCCTCTCATTCTTATTATTATCCCTCCGTAACCACCTTCTTCTTCATCTTCACGTAAAAAAAAATTTTTTTTTAATAAAAATAAAGAGCCAACGGCTCTATTTCTAAGCCCCAACGGCTCTTCACGCATTCCCAGGCCAACTTTACGCCCATTTTCACCCGCTAGCCCTCTTGCGCCTGCCTTGGTCTGCGTGCTCGCGCCCCTCTCGCGCCTCGGTGGTGTGGTGCTCGCGCCCCGGGGCGCGAGCGGATGGGCTCACGCGCCCCCTCTCGCGCTCCACACCCCTCAGCCTTATAAATAACGTTTGTGATTAATTATATTCATGCATGAAATCATATTTGTTGTCTCACCTTTGTCATATCAACATTAAAGACTTGTAAGATGTGATATAACGTTTGTGGGGGCAAGTTTATAATATCTCAACTGCTTCTACAAACCCTGCATTCACATGCACTCATAAGACCTTTTGTAGCAATAGGAGCCAAATAAAAAACATGTAAAACATTTATAAAAAATTTAGTATTATAATGAATGTATAAAATTTAATGAGACCAACAATGAATATATGACCAAAAGGCAGAAAAATCCTGGTGATTTATTTTGTAAATTGTCACATCTTGTGAAAATTAACATGAAAAAAACAAAAATAATGGCAAACACATGGAAGAAGTCCAAAATTTTAATGTAGCTATGTGGTTTGATGACCACCACTAACACCAACCACCACAATCTTTGGAGTTTATGGTTTTTGAAGTTACCAACCTCAATTTCACTATACATCGGAATAACTTTATTATAAAGTTTATTGGCTTCATTATAGCTCCTTTTAGTGACGGTTTTTTACAAGATGGTTAATAAGTCAAAAGCAGTTGTTGATTTAGATATAACTATATATCATATTATTATTTAACCTTCGTGAATCTATGCTTTATACATACCATTCATCTCATTAGATTAGCGTCACATAACATAACCATACCTTCTACCATTCATTCTAACTACTTAACTTATGTTATGCCCACTATTATCCATTCTTCTTTTAATATTTTTATATTGTAGAGAGAGAGAGAGATTGATTGTAGGGGGGAGTGAGAGAAACGTGAGAATGGTCTATGAGCTAGATCATTATCACCACCAGGGGTGTTCACGGTTCGGTTTCAAACCGTGAAACCGACCAAACCGCTCATTGGTTTGGTTTCGTGGTTGGTTTTTCTCTTTAAGGTTTGGTCGGTCGGTTTAAAATTTACCAAACCGTAGCGAACAGTTTGGTTTATGGTTTACATAAAAAACCAGCCGTATAAACAGGACCGGACCGTACCGTATGATTTAAGAATTAATATATTAATTTTTTAAATATGTTATGTTAGCTTAATAACTAAAATAACATCACGCCAAGTAGCTAAATAGCTGATGTATAACTAGATTAGCTTACTATGGAGTCTAGTTTTGCATGAGTTTTAGGATTTTTGCGATATAAAATATATAAAGATGCTCATTGATTTTGGGTGCATCAAGTCACCAACTATAGTTTTTTGAATCAATTGTGATAGAATGGATGAGCACTTAAGTGCACTTAAGCAATTTGTCAATCTAGTTTAAACATATTTTTGCTATGTTTTTTTTAAGTAAATGTACTTGTCCACAAAAGATATCGTTCTAGGATGCCAATTTTCTCAGACAAAATAACTCCAAAGTCTAAACCGTGAAACCAAACCATTCGTAACGGTTTGGTTTGGTTTGGTTTTAAATTTCAACGGTTCGATTTTGGTTTTCGTTATTAGAAACTGTTGCTAACGGTTTGGTTCACGTTTTGATCTAAAAACCGTCAAAACCGGACCGTGAACACCCCTAATCAGCACACCAGTGAAATGATATGAATATGTGTGTTGTTACATACGGCCATACTATGCCATGTAATTAAGACCATTTTTCCCCCACCCTTCACCTATACCCCCAATGCCTAATTGTGATTTCAAGCACACTATATAATTGGATGGGTGAAACTATTACATATTTTACGGTGTTTTTCAATTTTCACCTATGTAGGAATGACTTGATGAAACGTTTTTCATATTGCTTTGTGTAAGCATAACAAATGTTCGGATAAATAGTTTAATCAAGTTTCATAGGGCTCCCTAACACTTGAGCTATCTAGATATTTAAGTTTCAATACCATTTGACAATTGACATCATAGTATTCTTCTTTGTTACTTACTTTATTTATTTTATTATATGACGTTTTAAAATATTTGAACATATCATGGGAAATATGAGAACTAACAGTACACATGTACTCGCAACATGCTAGCGACGTATGTGGCATCAGAAAAAATATTTTAGTACAAATTAATAAAAGTACGCATGTACTTCCCAAGACATAAGAACTGCGTGACATATGGGGTATATTTGTTGCATGGATTCACTTGATGACCTTGTTAATTAACAAAGATCTTTTGAGAGCTATAAATTAATAAAATCATGTCAATAATTCACACATCTTCTCAACACTTGAGAAACGGTGGAAAATATGCATTATGCATTCGATTCCAGCCATTCCATCATTGATCAACCACGGTTTCAAAGGATGCGAAATAGGGATAAATTTGTACCAGCTTACTACAAAACCTTAGCCTAATGCAAAATTTATTTTACAAAAACAGTTTCATTAGATAAAGTTTAAGTTGCATTAGACTTAATGCAACGTTTGTTACCTATAATGCAACTCTTTTTCAAAGAGTTACATTTGAAAATGTTGTATTAAAAAAAACAGTTGAATCATGTAACAAAAAGGTTGCATTAAGTTTAATGCAATTGTTTTTGTAAAATAAAGGTTGCATTAGACTAAATATTTTTATAATATAAATTTTGTATGCTTGTCGTCTTCTAAACACTAAGAAACCATGCACATATGTCGGAACAAATTTCACCTAGCATGGGCACTCATGTAAAAGTCTAGAACAAAACCAACAAGCCTATGCTAACTCTTAAGACCACCGGCTCAACGAACTAGTTACCACTAACTCAAATAAAGTTTATGATTGTCTAGGGATTAGCTCGGGATTGTACCGGTACCGGTACAGATCCCGAAAATCCCAATCTTGAAAATTCAAAATATTTGGTACCGCTACCGAAAACACTCATCCCCATTGTCATGTAGGATCAATTAGATTCAATATTAGTTAGCGTTGTTAATTACCATGATTTGGTGGTTGATAAGTAATTAGTGTTAATGATTATCAAGTATGCCCAGTTATATTATTTTGAACAACTATCTCAACTGAAACTTGAACCTACAATCTTTTAAATGAGGGGCTTAACTACACTATTGTCACTGGTTGGCTAAACTCATGATTGTAGGATTAATTATATATGACAGACAATGTTTATTTTAGGTCCTAAATAAATAAACAAAACCTAAGGTATATTTGGCAAAACTAACTGTAAGCTGGTGGCTTGGAGCTGGTAGCTGTACTTTTAAGATATATTTAGGTGTTTGGCAGAATAGCTGGAATTTTTAATAAAATGTATAAAATTTCTAAAATGGGCATAATTAAAAGCAATAATAGTAAATATATTTATTTTGGAAGGTTATTTAAGTAAATTAAAATATTACAAGCTTAGCTCTTTCTAAACGCTACTAGTAGAAGCTTTAAGTTTTAAGTTTTTTCTCCTAACTTAAAAACTTTAAGCTTCTTGAACCAAACAATGTTTTTAATTGAGCATGAGATTTTTCTTAAAAGTTTGAAGCTAAAAGCTCTTAAAAGCTTCATGCCAAACATACCCATAATAGTCCAAGAATAGTAATCTACCATGTATGTTCGCTCTCGTAGCTTAATTCGGTTGTTTCTTGGCTATATTATGTCCTTACTTTATAGAACAACTTTATAAATATGTTGATTAATTGTCTGTGTGTCACTGCTTTTTGAGAAGATTAGGGGGGCACACACATATTCAATACTGATACCAATAGTATATGATTTTTTGTTGAGTGACGGGGAGGAAAAATCGTGCTTATTATGGAATTGATTTAACAATATTGCCAAAGCTCACGGAGATGTATCGGTATTTGGTGGAGGCGGTGAATGGACTCGTGAAGGAAATTATCTTTACATGAAAATGAAAGAATCTGGAGTAATTAATGAACAAAGTATTGCAGAATCAAAAGTAGCTCTAGTTTATGGTCATATGAATGAACCACCGGTTGAGTGCCCCAACTATGGCGGAATGTTTCCGAGATGTTAATGAAAAAGACATTCTTTGGTTTGTTGACAATATTTTCCGCTTTGTCCAAGCAGGATTTGAAGTATCTGTCTTGTTGGGTAGAATGCCTTATGTCGTGGGTTATCAACCTACCCTTAGTACCGAAATGGTTCTTTACAAGAAAGAATGTTTGTTACGGTGGTATTGAAGATAACACTTTGATGATAGGTTTCTCATAAAAATTTTTATTTTATAAGGAGTTACCTCTACATGTAAATGACACATTTGAAGTTGGCATTTCTTGTAAAAATTATTTGAGTTTTAAGGTTTGAGATCGGTTCGGGAGTAGTTTTTTCAAGCCGGAGGTTGGCCTATTTATGAATACTAATTAAATTATATACATTTATATTTGTATTTATAATTTTGAGAAAACCCTAAATGAACTAAAGCTGGTTTGCAATACCTTGAAAACGAGCCAAAGTTCGGCTCAAGCTCAACTGTGAAGTGTGGAATTAATACATAGAAGTCTAATGGAGTACATGAGGCTTGTAAAGGCTCGATGTGCCTAAACGATTTTCCCATACAAGGCTTGAGCTTGGGCTCAATAACTAAATGAGTTTTATTTGAGGCTCAATTCGTTTTTGAGCTTTTTACTGACCTGATCTCGAGTGGCTCACGAGCAGCTCGACTTGTTTGCATTGTATACGTTTTGTACTAAAATACATCATGGCATTTTTGTAACATCTTAAATTACCTACACATAATTTCAATAGGATACATGAACCTGTGAGCCTTTTAATAGCATTGTATTCTTTGTGGTGTGATGCAAAGTCTAAGTGGTCACACAAGCCATATTGAGTACATTTTGTTGGTGAATTTTTTGCATCGAGTTCCATGGACGCTTAATAAAGGACACAGAAGAGCAGTTAGCAGCCAAACAGAAATGGTTTGAAGATCGAGTTCAATACGCTATCACATTGAGCGTGGATTGGTTTCGGATTCTTTATTGTGTCAACTTAATAGTTGATGACTTACACATTGGGATGCATAAAAAAGTCGAATATCCACATATGCGGCAGCAATACATGTAAATTTACTTGCTTATTTGTATCGTTTAATATTTTTGTAATTAATAAATATATTGTTGTTTGGCTAAAAGGAAGATATGATAAAGCTGAGAAACTAGCTATTTGTTGAATCAATGAGCAACAAGTCGATTATTAAAAATGTATTTAGCTGAAGCTCTGTTTGTTTTCAGGGCTGGGGATGTGATCTGGCTACTGCTAGTAACATCATGGGTGCTATTCAAAAAATCAAAACCGTACGTCTTACTTATGACGAATTAGTGGATGAATTTAAAATCGCACCAGCTAGAGATAAACCATAGCTCAGGCATTTTATCGAGTGCGTAGGCCAAAATCTAGACCAAGATTCTGCAGCATTTGCTAATAGGCAAAAAAATACCGCCCAAAAAATAAATTAAAACTGTTTATAACTTGTTTCACTAATTGGTTTATCTGCTAGATCACTTGATCCTTGTGTAATTCTACCATTCTAGCTAGCAAAAAATAATCTATGGGTGTGCTTTGAGGTAGACCTTGTTCATATTAATTAAAATGTGAGGATGCTAGTGTCTTGAGTTCATAAACTTTAAAAGGAAAATATACATTAAAATATTAGATGTACAAGTTTATATATATATAAATCTTTAAACTTAAACAGCAAGTAAATAAACATACTGAAAATCAAAAGCCTTTAGGTGTGTCTTGTTCCAAGTCATCATTAGCCTCATTAGATGACATTGACAAGCAATATTTAGCAATCTCTCTAAACCTAGGAACACTTCTCAAGTCAACCTTGGTTCCATCTTTCAAAGTAATAATAACATCACCCCATTCACCAATAAACCTTGGCACAACTTGAACATCTTTGATAACTTTATACGAGAAGTCACTCCTGTCATCACCAGTTAAGCCGGATATAACAGTGACCCTTAAGTTAGTGAACCTGTATCTTAAGAAGAAGCCTCTGAGAACAGCAGCTAGAGTGAGTGGGAGCCATACAAGAGTGAACCCTAGAAGGAGATTGGCCACTAGGTCACCGTAGTGGGCTCCACCGTCGAAGAAGATGGTTTCTTGGATTGGTTGTTTGGTGGTGGTGGTGATTGGTTTGGAAGAGACTTTAATAGTTGGTAATCTTGTAGTAGGTTTAAATTTAAGGTGGGATATTGTGAAGGAGGAAAGAAGGGTGGTTTGATGGGTGGTGGTGGTGGTGGTAGGGGATAGAAGGTGGCTAGTGGTGGTGGCGGTTGACATGATTGAGTGGTTTTATCCGTTAACAAATATTGATAGGTTGTTTTGTTTTGTTTTCAAGAGGGGATATGGTTGTGTTATGTGGCTAGTTCTAGACCAATTAAAGCCATGGCTATGGATAATTTGTTTTCTTTTCTTTTTTAGAAAAAAAAACAACCGTATGTTTAGGAAACTATACACTTCAATTTGGAAAGTCTCGTTATTTTACTCTGGTTAGGCTATTTTGTCTTAATTGGATTTATGTTGTCTTCATAGTTTGACTTGGACATTCCCCTGAAAAACCATACAGCCGGCTATCACTTAACAGTCATTGAGCTACCACTAAAGTATAACTCTTTGGCATAACACACACGATGGGAGGAAAACCCGGGTAGGCTCGGGATTCAATCTAACAACCTTACACAAGGCGTAGTTTAAACCTTTCATGACGTAATCTGCTAAAAATAACATAAGTGGAATCGAACATGAATCTATACCGAAGAACACACATCTTCCTACCAATAAGGCATAAATGAGGCATCACTATGAATCACTTGTACTTTTATTACAACAAGTAATAATAATAGCAAAAATAAATATAATATCTAACTTTACTTATGGTAAAATGATTTGAAAATACAACCTATATGCTTATGTAGTTGCATAAACCGGTTTAAAATTTAAAATTGGTTTGGTTAAAACTGGTCTAGTTTGATCAACAAAAGTTAAAACCGGTTTATGATCGTTTTCGGTTCGGTTGAAACCGGTTTCTTGATTCAGTTACGATCGGTTTCAGTTTGGATTTTGATCGGTTTCGGTTCGAGTTTTGACCGATTTTAGTGAACAAAATTACAAACCAGTTTTTATATAATCGGTTTCAGTTCGATTAACACTTTATTTGCCCACCTATACCAGTTTTTACATACACCATGTTGGTTATTCACACACCAAGGTAGCCTATACGAGTCGTATAGGCTCTATACGGCTCGTATAAGTGCATAGTCAAGTCATTTTCAAGCAGAAGTGTCAGGTTTTATTCTTTTGTATCGTATAGCCCCTATACGGCTCGTATAGGGCTATATGACTCGTATAGGGTCTATTTGACTCGTATAATTTTTTTTATCAATTTTAAAATTACAAAATATTAAAAATAACACCCGAGTTGGTTACAAAATAAAAAGATACATAACAACCTACGTACAACATGAGCGTTTCGAGGTAACGACTTTTTAGTTTCATTTTTTCGTGTAGATGTTTTGGCTCGTATTAACTCAGCTTTTGAAATATAGCCTTTATAATTTATAATATTATAGTTGTTTAATGTCTTATAGACACATGATAAATGAAATAGAAGTTGTCGGGTGATGCATTATTTAACTTATTAGTTTATATACTTTATCTTCATTTTTTTTACTCTAATTGATTGCGCTTGTAAAAGAAAAACTTTTTAAACATAAATAAGCAAAATTATAATAATCCATACGCGATAATTAACTAAGCAACCAAACAAACATGTAATCATAAGGACATACAACTTTTGGTATTATCTTACAAAGCAACACACAAATCTTACATGGTTTGAGAAAGAAAATCTGATACCTAGTCTATACGGGTCGTATACCACCTATACGAGTCGTATAGACCAGAAAAGTAATTAAAAATCTCTGGTCAAAGTACATGCTGACATGCTGTATATACAAGTCGTATAGACCCTATACGGGTCGTATAGGTCAGACGATTTACGTAGGCTATACGAGCTGGAAAATCTATACGGCTCGTATAGGGTCTATACGGCTCGTATATACTGCAAAAAGCTGCCACACTTACACGTTCGTACACAGGTCAATAAGTTAGGGCTATACGACTCGTATAGGCCCTATACGAGCCGTATAGCCATATTCTACACCAGGAGATTGGTGTATGCATAGCATGACCTTATGGAAATTCGTGGAGGACTAATCTTGTTGATATTATTATTATTATTATTATTATTATTATTATTATTATTAATGGTACAGTGAAAGACAAGACGGGAAATCGCACCAACAGTAGAAACAAAAATAAAACAAAAAATAAAAGTAAATGGATGGATGAGTGAAGTCAGTCAATCATTCAGTCGACAAAACAGTACTACAATTTAATTTAACAGCAGGCCTTTGAGTGCTACTGATACGAGAATTAAGGCTTTATCTATTCACACATCCTTTTTGATATTCATATACCCTTTTAAAACATTTTATCTTTTATATACATCCTCTCTAAAGCATCAAAGGGTGTATGAATAACAGTTCCCTTAATTAAAAATGTTTCAGTAACTGGGATATATCATATATAGGAACCTTAAGCCTACCTCACTTGGTAAGGCCATCTTGATGATGATGTATATATATATAGTTCCTCTCGTGCTTGGATCGACAAACCGCCTGAGCTTAAATTGATAAAAAGCTAGAACAGAAAAGAGCCGAGTTTTTTTTAGCTTGAGCAAGCCTTTTAAATTGTCGAGCATGAGCTCGAGCCTTGTATGGAAAACTCGTTAAACCTTACATATTTTTAGACTTCTATGCATTAGTTATACATTACCAAGACGAGCTCGAGTCGTGTTTTGGCTCGTTTAAGGTACAACATGAGCTCGAGTTAAGCTTATGCTCGTTTAAAGATTTTTTCTTAAAATATGAAAAAAATTGTTAAAAAAATAAATGTATATAAGTTAATTAATAAATAAAAATTTGATTTAAAAAATCCATGCTATTACCCATTAGTCACTATTAATCCTAACTAACAATCTAACAAGTGATAATTTCAACATTCAATTTTGTTACCAATAAAGTCTTAATCAAACATATTGGTAACTTCATTAGTTGATGTGCTTAAAATTACACATATTTATTGCTCTATTTTATTCCCATATCATGCACATTTATTGGAAATATCACAAGATTACATACTTATTTATTTATTTGTGATTTTCCAGGGTTTGGTTGGTGATTTATTAGATTTTGGAGGTTATGTGAAGAATTAAATGAAGATAGCAACACATGATCATGTTCATAGCAAAACATGACCATGTCTTCATACCCTTTTCACATACACTGGGCTTACCTTTCACACATGACCATGTCTATGTTTGGACATGATCATGTCACTCCCTTCTTTAGATCCAGATCTAATTTAAAGTTGTGCCTCAACTAAGCAAAGCTCGGCCATTACTTTTCTTTCTTGGATTTTGTTACATCCAAATTCATCTCAGGCCAGCTGTTTTTATTAGCGTGTACACTCCTTCAAGACCTCGTAACTTGCAATGACCAATGGGAGGCTAGATCTGGTATTTTGTTTAAACATGATCATGTTCTGCTCCAAACATAATCATATCTCTCTTATCTATATAAATAACAACTCCCAGTAAGAAGAGAGGGGAGTCCCAGGGAGTTTTGAACCCACTGTTTAACTTCTTAACCTTGGTGATTTCCATCCAATTGCAAGCACTTTGAAGGATTCCAACATCAAGAGAAGCATCATACATCATCTACATCATCTAGCTTGGATTCTTGGTTTGATTATTCTTGATTTTACCATGAAGTTTGTTATCTTTTCAAGCTTGTATGTTGTTCTTGAGCTCATGATGAGCTAAACTCTTTGTTATCACTTTGATTTAGATGAAGTTTAGTAATAATTGATGGTATCTATGGATTATTGGCAAGGATTGTGTTAGTGTTATAGCCATTTCATTATTATTCTTCAATGGTTTTGTGTATTTAAAGGTTTGTTATGTCATGATATTCAAGACTTGTGGTTGTTTGGTTATGTAATGTTGGAAAACTCATGATTTAAGCATCCATTCATGGATTTGTATATTTTTATGTTAGTCTATGGCTTTTGAACTAGGAATGGTGAATGAAGTCTTGATTATTCATGATAAACTCTTGAATGTGCATCCTTATGCTTATGTTTGGAAAGACAAAGTATTTGTTATGATTTGTCATGTTAAGTGCTATGTCTATCTAGGGTTCGTTGACACGAACATCTAATTTATGTAATCTTGATATGAACATCATAAGTTGAAGAAGTGGATGATTATTGCTTAGTTTAATCAACTTTAGGTGGATTATATGCTTTTCATGTTATCTTTCCAAAGAGTTGTTGGATTAGTCACCCGTGATAGGAAACTAGTCCATACCATTATGAAACATTGACATAATCGTATCACTCGTCCTACTTGAATGACTTTAGGTGGTTAGTTTGTATCTTTCATTCTAACTTTTCAACAAGTCACATGATTAGATATCTTTAGCAAGATTCTAGTTACTTGTGTTTTGTGGTCTTGCCATGTATCCATAATTGTTGTCATTTGTGAGCTAAATGGATTCAAGATTAAAGTGATATTCTTCCTTGATCGTTTGCTTTTGTGTTCTTTAGCTTAGTTGTTATATTTTGCATGATAAATTAGTTAAAACAAACCAACTTGTTATTTTAGCCGGTTAGACATTAGCAAAGATTTAGTATCAAGAACTATCGTGTCCATGGATCGATACTTGGTTCTTACCGATACTATATTACATATACGATAGGTACACTTGCCTAAGTGTGTGTGGTTTAGTTTTGAGGTGAAAATCATTTCTATAAATTTAAAACTCAATTGTGTGAAAATTCATTATTAAAAATATATATACTTCACGCACACCATTAGTTTATTTCTTTTAAGTTACTATGAAATTACCGAAATACCCTCATTAACAATTACATAAAAACTTAAATTACTAAAATGCCCTTTTTAACTAAAAACAAATTAATAAAAGAAAGCCAACCTTGATTTCTTTCATGCATTATTTTAAATTAAACCCTAACATTCCATTATTCCTTCCTCACAACACAAATATATAATCCCTATATATATCTCCAACCACCGTCCTATTCAACATCTCCGGCCACCGCCAAGCACCGCCTTCATCACCATTATCATCGTCTTTGTTCATCACACAGCGATTCAGTCGGCCACCATCGTCTTTGTTCATCAACACCATCTTCAAAACTCCTTCCCAATGAATCAGATAACAGTCCATCTTAACTGTTCATCTTTGTACTTTACCCGTTCCCAAACAAAATAACAGTCCATCTTAACATGTTTGGTATACGTTGATGAAAAATAGGAATGTTCGCTATGTGTTTGGAAGCCAGGATATCACATTATAGCGGAGTAGCCTCCGAACAATAAACTTGGAAATCTTTAGAAGCCATCGAACCCATATAATTTCAATTACAATGGTGCCTATAGCACAATATTCTGCTTCAGCTGAAGAACGAAAAACTACCGTTAGCTTTTAAGTTTTCCAAAAGATCAGAGCTCCTCCAAATAGAAGGAGATAGCATGTTCTAGAGAGACAGGTAAAACTACTACCAAGCCAATCGGCGTCACAATAGGAAACAACATTTAAGTCACCTTTTTTTGGAAAGAAAATTCCCTTTCCCGATGTGGTTTTTAAATGCCGAAGAATATGGATGGTTAACTCCATATGTTATTCTCTAGGACTAGAAACAAATTGACTAAGAATATTTACTGAATAAGCTGCGTTGGGTCTAGTGGCTTGTAAGTATAATAATCTTTCAATTAAACGCTTGTATAGAGAAGCGTCTGTTTAGTCACTTTCAAGATAATGATCAAGTTTTAGATTTTGCTCCATGGGAGAAGGATTAGGACGGCATCCAAGTTCTCCACACTCTTCAAGGATGCCCAAGGTGTATCTACATTGGTTTAACACCATCGTATCTTCGGTCATAGCCACCTCAATCCCTAAAAATACTTTAGAGGACCAAGATTTTTTTATATTAAAATTTTCATTTAGATAAGATTTGATTTGTGTAACATCCCGAAATTTCTAAGAATAATATTATATATATTATTTACGTATGAAGGGGAACGTTTACTTGAGTTGGTAGATAAATGGTAAAATAACAAAGATGGTTCAAGTGGGCTAGTTAGATGGAATTAAATATAGAACAAGAAGGAAAGATGGGCCTTAGGTATATGGACTTAAGGGAGTATAAATACCCCTTAAACCATAATCCTTTCCATTATCATCTCTACAACATAGCCTACACATTGGAAAACACACACAAACATTATCCTATAACCCGAGCCAAGATCCAAAGACGAGAACCCGAGCTTGTTGGTGCTAGATCGTCGTGACGAACCAAAGCAACATCAAAGACCAGCTCGTGTTCGTAGTTCGACTCGTTTACGGTACGTTTATATCGAGAACTTGTTCGTTAAGGTTCGGATTTAGTCTAGAAATCATAGATCTGTGTTAGTATGGTAAAAACGAATCCAACAAAGCTAAACTTACTGAAATTGATTACATTTTGATAGGTTAATTGTTAGTATGAAGAAACCCGTATGTAGATGCATAAATCGCACCCTTTAAATGTAAATGTTTGGCCGATTTGATGATTGGGGTTTGTAGGCGCTGGTCAGACGATTCCATTGATACCAAAATCGTGACGTTTCGTTAAGAAAAGAAGATTTAATTGCAAATCTAAGTTCTGTTGACTGTGTGTTCTTGACGATTTTGACTTTGACCCTTGGGTCAAAGTCTGGATAAGAACTGTTGATGATTCGTTAAGGTTGGGTGATTCGTTACGCGGTCATAACAAATGGGACTCATTCGTGTGACTTGATAACGAATCAGCCCTTAATTCGTTAAATGCCCATTCGTTCTGTCAAGGTGACGAATTAGCTACCAGTTTGTTATGTTCAAGTAACGAATCAGAAGAAGATAAGGTAACGAATCAGTTAGCGAATCAGACTCAATTCGTTATAATTGAGATAGCGAACTAGGCCATTCGTTATAGCGAATGAAGGAGGATTTTGTAACGAGTTAGACTTTGAAATAATTACAGAAGTGGCCCCTGGACTTGTGAAAGAATGAGATAATTACATAATAGCCCTTGGACTTTGATAATTTATGAAAGATTCCTTTAAAGGTTAATGAGTAACGATTAACTAACCGGGTAATGATTCAATGAAGTAAAACCGGCTTAGACGAGTAAGACTAATTAAGTAGCATTGGGAGTGGCTAGAGTAGTATTTAATATTTGCTATTATTAAACAGTTAGTCGCGCACAGCTTAAGGAGGAATAACCAATAACAGAAGAAGTAACCGAGTTCATGTGAGTTTCTAGCCCCATTCCTTGTTATGTTTTCGGGGCTGTGTGCATACTCGATGTGCTTGTTAATACATTTATCCTAAGTGATAAATGTATGCCATATGTGATAGATATGAATGATTGCTTGTCGGTACGCGAACGATCTTCGGATATTGCTCATACTGTCAGGTTATAAATAAAGATATGAATGTTATATGTAATGTATAGATGATGTATGACCGTGATAGATGAATGCTTGCCGGGGCGTGAACGATCTTCGGATATTGCACGTATCGACAAGGAGTATGATTGTCAAATGAATGATGTGTAGAGCGCCTAGAGTGTTCTTATGCTACGATGTGATTATTGTATATGCAAATAAGTGTGTGCAGGTACACGAATGGCAAATGAGTTCTATATCTGACTTAGTAAGTTAGGATGACAAATCCCTCTAACTTCCGTTGGACATAGACTTGGCATGTGATGGCGTAGTTAAGGACGGCGGGCCTTATACGTGTTATAGATTATAGATGAGAACGTCGTTAAGGACTGTGGACCTTATACGTGTTTACGAAATAGGATTCGGCATGGGAAAGGACTGGGGACCTTATACTTGCTGTAATTGTGTTGCGATAGCATAGGGGAGGACTGCGGACCTATTACGTGCTAATAAATAGGTTGTAACACAGGGAAGGACTGCGGACCTTGCACGTGTTGTCAATATAGGATGGTACAGGGAAGGACTACAGACTTTGTACGTACCATAAATGGTGAACATAGGTAAGGACAGCAAACCTTTTTCGTGTTCACGACCCTGAGTATAGGTATAGACGGCGGACTATGAACATACTCTCGGTGGATTTAGGTAGGTAGTAGTAAGTATGTATGTAGAATAGAAGATTAACTGGTTAAGTATGAATATGTATCTTCGGATACATAAGTATGTATGATATGCGTATGTATTGTATGTTATCTGATTAACTAGAACTCACTCCGCGTAGCTGACTTTTAGTATGCACGCAAGTATATATGTTTATCGTGATGGCATAAGGATGGCACGTGGCATGGATTGAACGGCTGGCATCTGAAGATAGAAGAAACGATGTTTTAATTATGATGCTTTATGTTATGGTTTTTAAGAAAAGATTGAATGTTTTGTAGTGAATGTTTAATGTTTTATATTCTGCGAAAGTTTTAATAAACTCTGATCTGTATAACTGTGTTTATGAGTAAATCCAACGTCCAAAGGTGAGGCACCGGTAACGGGGCCTTACAATTTGTTTAATCTTATCAAGATGACTTACTGTGATAATAACATCGTCCACATATATGTGAATATTAACAAAAAGTTTATCAAAATCATAAGTTAACAATGAATCCGCCTTTGATTAAACATAACCGTAATCGGTCAAGGATGTTATAAATTTATTATACCAATTATGAGAGGCTTGTTTTAATCCATTGAGAGATTTTCTGAACCTACATACCTTGATTTCTTCTTTCTTAGAAAATCCTTGTTGGATTTTCATGTACATTTCTTCTTCTAAATCAATACGCAAAAAAAATTATCAACATCTAGTTGATCAATAAAGCAACTTTTCTTTACCGCAACCGTCAAAAGAGCTCTTACTGTTACAAGCATAGCTACCGGGGCAAAGGTGTTATGAAAGTCAATACCTTCCATTTGAGTTAACCCCTTTTCTACGAGACGAGCTTTATGTCTTTCTATTATCCCATTAGGTTTATACTTGATTTAACATATTTGAAGTCAATAGCATGCTTACCATCATGTAATTCCTCTATAGTCCATGTCTTGTAGTTTTCAAGAGCTTCAATTTCTCTTTTCATAGCTTCGACCCACTTTTCATCCTGCATTGCTTGTTAAAAAAATTTAGGCTCGAGGTTGGATGAGATAGCATCTATGATTGCTTTATGAGAAGTAGAAAAATTATCATCAGATAAGCAATATTCTAGAAAATGTACCGTCGAAGAAGACCAATTGCTCGTGGGCCGTGAATGATCGATGGGTGGTGGTAGTTGAACATTAAAGTCTTCAAAGCACGTTGGTTGACTTATATTTATTTCTCCCTGACATGTTCGGTTGGAGCATTAGTAATAGATGTGGGGATGTTTTCATAATCCTCATCTATCAAACTCGTTTGTGCGGGAGGACACTTTGGTTGACTTATATTTCTCTTTCCTTAGCATGTTCAGTTGGAGCATTAGTAATAGATGTGGGGATGTTTTCGTAATCCTCATCTATCAAACTCGTTTGTACGAGAGGATCAGGCGACTTTCGTGAGGATTTTGTTGTTGTTCAGGATGTGTGGTCTATGTTTCAACTTCTGTTGTGTTTCTATCAGACTTAACAGAAGGATTGGTGGAAACGGGTATTCATCTTCAACATAGGGTGGTTCAGAAGAATCTTTGTGATTAATATCCAATTTTACCTTTTTGAATGGATACTGGTTTGCAACAAATTTTACGTCTCATGAATTAATGATCCTTCCATATTCAATATCAATGATTTTGTAACCCTTTGTGCCTTGGGGGTACCCTAAAAATACCTTGGGCCTCCCCTAAACTCAAACTTATCTCCACTAATCATAGTGCTCTAGTATTAAACCATACACCCAAGACCTTCAAATGCTCATATTCAGGTTCCTTTCCAAAAACCAACTCATACAGTGTCTGGTTTTTAATTGCCTTGTATGGTAGTCGATTTATGATATAGGTTGCTACTTAAACACATTCTTCCCAAAATCTCTTATGAATACTTAATTTAAACAGGAGAGATCTTGCTATTTCAAGAAAATGACGATGCTTACGTTCGACAACCCTATTTTATTGTGGGGTAAGATGACAAGTAGTTTCTAATAGGATCCCTTCTTGTGAGTAGAATCGCATCATCTGATTCGAGACAAACTCCACACCATTATCACATCTTATCTTCATAATTGATATTCTAATTTGTTTTTTATCATTCTTTGAAAACTTATTAAGCAATCACTTGCATCACTGTTATGTTTAATGTGATACACTCATACCGCTCTCCTAAAATCATCTACAACAGTTAAAAAGAAACTTGTATACGAGTAAGAGGGTTTTCTATATATTCCCTATATGTCATAGTGAACTAAGTCAAAAATGGCATTGCTTTTTATTGAACTTTCTGGAACGATGAAGGTGTAAACTTGTCTTTATTAATAGCATCACAAACTAAGTCTTTGAAAGCAATACTAGAAATACAAAAAAACAGTTCGTGAAAATTTATCGTATGAAGCATGACCTAATCTCTTGTGCCATACTTGTGCATCGGTATTTAAAATCAACAATCTTCTCTCTCTGTCCACCATGCTCATATGATAGAGACCATTCACGTATTTACCCACTTCAATAAGCTTCTTCGAGTGTAAATCTTGCATCCAACAAAAACTGGGAAAAAAGGTAACTAAGCAGTAAGCATTGAAGATCATTAGCCAATGTACTAATTGAAAGAAGATTATAATTGAAATTAACTATAAACAAAACCTCTTTAATTTTTGTGAATTATGTGCTCTTTGGAGCCGGAGTCAATAATTCACTCCTTGTTTTGATTAAACTTACTTGAGAAGGCCATATTAGCTCTAGATTTATCATCACCTTGGAACCATCCTTTGTCATTTTAAAGTGTTTTAGCAACATTCTGTACTGATATCCGGTTAGAACGCTGGTTGTAATTTGATCCGCATCCACGCATCCTGCCGTGTGTTTCCATTTTTCTTCTTTTGTATTTCCGAGCCACCAATTCATGTACCCGATTTGTTCAAAACAGGCTTCATGGTTATAACCAGCTTTACCACAGTGCGTACACTGTTTTATACCATTGTTCGCGTTTTGTTTCCCATTCTTCATACCCGCATTTATTTGGATTCAGTCTGTGATATTTTCGAGGCAACAATTTTTCTTTACTACTCGTCTTCTGATGCAAAACGGTAGTCTTATTCTAACGAAGGATTGGGTTTCATTAATAGCATATGGGTCCTTATTGTACCAAAGTTATTATCCAAGCCCATAAGATATTCACATAATCGTTCTCTCTCTCTATAATCACTCATCCTGTTCCCCATGTCACAAGAACAATTACCATAGGTAAAATGTGGCGGGGGCAACATAGTTTGTATCTCATCCCATAACTATAGGAGTCTTGTGTAATATATATAGATGAGCGTTCCTTCATGCACGTGATGGTGATTGGTGAGTGACTGCTTTAATTCATAGGCGCAAGGTGGACTTTCCTTCAAAGACCTCTCTCGCAAATGTGCCCAGATTTCCATAGAGGTATTAGCATACTTGACATTTCCCCTGAATTCTTTCTCCATAGTGGTGTTTAACCACCCCTTTATCATGGCGTCACACCGTAACCATGACATGCACATCACCTTCGATGTTTCGTGTCTTGAGATTGATCCATCGACAAATCCCATCTTGTTTTATGCAAAAAAGAAGTTGGTCATCTCCTTGCACCACTCACCGTAGTTGCTATCATTGAGTGGATTATTGACTTGCATTTGTCTAGGATAATCAAAGGTGTGTATATAGTAGGGTGAAGATGGATCGATAGGTTTAGGGTTTGCCGGATCAGAGACTGAGTCATCTCCGACCATCTTGTAGGTTTTAGAGTTATGGTTTTTTAAATCCCCGTGCACCAATACCATGAAAATTATGGTAGAGAAAGATTGTTTCTGGTCTCGAAGAAGATGGTTTCTTAAATGGGTGGTTGTTTGGTGGTGGAGGAAGAGGAGATGGGGTTGGAAGAAACTTTAATAGTTAGTGATCTAGTAGTTGTTGTAGCAGTTTTAAGGTGAGATATTGTGAGGGGGGGGGGGGGGGGGGGGGAAAGAATGGTGGTTTAATGTGTGGTGGTAGGGGATAGAAGGAGGCCGGTGGTGGTGGCAGTTGCCATGATTGGTTTTATCGGTTAAAAATATATTGAGAGGCTGTTTAGTTTTCTTTTATTTTCTAGAGGGAAGGAAGGAAGGGAATGATGGATGTAAACACCTACGTTATAGCCTGTACGTGTAGGTATAGCATGTTATTTACCTACACATAACTAATGTGTGAATAGTGATCTACCTCAACAATCATGAGACAACACGCACGTCATGACACTTAATTTATGTGTAAGTAAAGACAACTATCAACACATAAGATGCTTTAACCCACACATACAATGTGTCACCTAAATTTCTTGTAGTGGAGAGGCTTAGGAAGTCTAAGAAACCAAGAGTGTTTATAGGTATCAAAGGAGGTATTCAATTGAAAGGAATTGACGGTTGGTTGTCTTTTATAGTGAAGTTCTTAAGACGAATTATTAATGGTCCTCGTTGGCAGGAGACTAGAAGCCCCAAAAAAATTTTTATCAGGAATTAATCATATTTTTGAATTTTGTTACGGATAACCCAGTTAATTTCCGTTGGAAACTTAGCCCCCTAAGAGCCTTCTAAAAAGTCTAGATGAGAATGTTATCAAAAATCTTATCTTTAGTAAAGAACGATTATTGAATGACTATCAGTCAATTTCTTACCAACAACGATCAAATTTGGAGTTACCCATTTTGTGGTCTCAATAGTCTCTAGTTTTTGTTTTAGGCTATTATCTATGATACCATCAGAATCACCGTGACATGTTATTTTATTCTTTACTTTCAATAATAAATTTTGATTTTCAGTAGGGATATTTCGTTGATCCATTTATAATTATCGGCGAATTTTGTTCAAACTCACTATTCTACTTATATTTTTATTATTCCACTTTTTAAAAAAATTATTCTAGTCAACTTATAAATATGATTATACTAGTTTTTATCCACCGTATTATGAGGTTGTTTTCTATTATCCGTTTCTAATATTTAAATACTTTTTGTATTTTAATTTTATTTATTGTAAGAAATTAAACTAATAGCATACTTAGGATGTGATAATAAAAGGTTTCACAAATAAATAAGATATTATAACTCATTTAAAAGGTATTTGGTTTGGTGAGACCCATGACCCTCTTTATCTTTTTTACTATGAAATTGTTTCTTAATTAGAAATAATATCTTTTTTTAAAAATATTGGATACTAATTTTAGTATATTCCTATTTTATATGATTTTCATATCACATATTTGATGAGATTAATTTTTAATTTAATGATGTTATAACTCATTTAAGGGTTATCTGGGTTTGGTGAGACTCATACCTGTGAATTTGGATCAAATGCATGGAAAATCTCTATTTATAAATAAAGCAATATGGTAGGGTTGAGATAATGTAGAGAGGTTTCGTTTATATATATAGAGTTTTTATCCCCCTATTACGGGGGCTGTGTTTCTTTTTCGTGTCTAATATTCATATTTTTTTTGTATTTTAATTTTATGTATTATAAAAAAGTTAATAATATACTTAGTGTTTGATAATTAAATAGTTTCACAAATAAATGGCATGTTATAACCCGTT
This sequence comes from Bidens hawaiensis, assembly GCF_021521415.1. Lineage (NCBI taxonomy): Eukaryota > Viridiplantae > Streptophyta > Magnoliopsida > Asterales > Asteraceae > Bidens > Bidens hawaiensis. The sequence goes on along the minus strand of NW_027505966.1, from coordinate 4,409 downwards.
TAAAAGCTATGAGTTTTGTGAGACCCAAGACCCGCTTATTTTTTTTACTATAAAATTGCTTCTTATTATAAATAATATAATTTTCTTAAAAAATTGGATATTAATATTTAGTATATCCCTACTTTATAAGATTTGCATATCAAATACTTTGTAAGATTTATTTTTAAAACAGTGAGATGTTATAACTCGTTAAGGTTATCTAGGTATGGTGAGACCCATACCGTGAATTTGGGTCAAATGCACTTAAAGTCTTCATTTACAAATAAAACAATATGATGACTTGAGCAAATGTAAGAAACAATCATAAAGTTTTTAAATGTTTTGTTTATTTACGGTGGTTGTTTTATATTATTTGTTTATAACATTTATTTATGTTTTGAATTTTTATTTTTTTTTATTGTATGAAAGTTAATAATATACTTAAGTTTGATGATAAATTGTTTCACGAATAAATTAGATGTTATAACCCGGTTTAAAAGTTATATTGTTTGATGAGACCCAAGACCCGTTTATTTTTTTTTTACTATAAAATTGGTTTTTTAGTTATAAATAATATATATTTTTTTTAAATAAATCAGATATTAATTTTTAGTATACCACTATTTTATAGGATTTCTATATCAAATATTTGGTGAGATTAGTTTTTAATTTAATGAGATGTTATAACTCGTTTAAGAAAAATCTGGGTCCACATCGCAACACATAAGATTTTTATGTTTTTATTTATATATATTATAGATTTAAGATTAAGATTAAGATTTAAGTACACACTTACATGAATAGTCAAAAAGCAGCTATAAAATAATTGTTAACAAGCTCGTCAATCGTCATATTAACCGGTGCATGAAAGAATCAATTAGAAAATTAGTGTATGTTTGGTTGGAAGTAATGGAATGAGAGAATGAATGAAATGAACAAGAGAATAAAATGGATCATTACCATTCATTTGTCTTATTTGGTTAACCTATGAGAATGAAATGAATAATTACTTTATGTTGTTTGGTATCTAAAAAAATTGTGGGAATGAAATAAAAATAATAAAAATATTCCAATCCCAAAATATATATTTTTACTAAAAAAAATCTGAAATGACGGCGGTTGAAATGGTAGCTCCGGCGACAAAATGGTGGTGGTGACGGTCAGGAGGGATGCTTGTGGTGGGGGGGGTAGCATTGATAGTGATGGCGATGGTAGGGTGGCAGCGATGGAGGTGGTGGTCAGGCAACGGCATTGGTGGTGGTTATGGTCAGGTGGTAGTGACAGCGCACTAGTGGTAAGGTGGTGGTGGCGGTGGTGCTGGCGGCGGTGGCGACGGTGGCAGTGGCGGTCAGGTGGTGGTGGTAGCGACGGTGACAGTGGCGGTCAGGTGGTGGTGGTGGCGTGGTAGTGGTGGTGGTGTTGAGAAAGTAGAGTGAGGGAGGAATTGAATGAAAAAAAAAAGAAGGGGGGTGGGAAGGAATGATTTTGGTGGAATGAGATTCCATGTGTAATGGATAATTTCATTCCATTGTACAACCAAACACCACTTTTTTCATTCTCACGTAATAAATCATTCAATTCCCTCTGTCATTACTTCATACCAAACACTAGCTTAGTCTATTCCACTATATTCTTGCAATTTTAGAATTAAAAAATATCATAATATTTCTTGATCACGTGTTAGCTTGTAGTAGGTACATGATGGCAAGTTCACACGCTTGATAGATTTATCTTCATCTATAAAAAGAGTTCCACCCTACACCTTAATTTAACTTAAAAGATGGTACTTCATCATCCAAATATCTGAAATTCTAGGTACACATGTATTTTAGCTTGTTTAATATTACCATTTAACTATTTCTTAATTTCATCTTCATGACTTCTTTTATCACGGTTCTTTTTCAAAATTTCTAACTTCACAGATTATGAATCTTTGACTAATCAGATGGTGCAAGAAACAAATTATAGGGTGAGGGGTTTCCACGCAATTCATGTCAAGTGAGCAGTCTTTTGCAGTTCATCTCGCTTTCGTTGTCTGTTCGACCTTGATTATTTACATATTTCAAACCCTAGTTTCATAGTCACTGGCCACCATGATCTAGATATATAACATAGGGTTGAACTCATGATCTTGAACTTAATTATTATGGTCCTGATCATGGCCTTGATAACCTAGAATTGAACTCATGATCTTGAAGTTATTATATAGTCCTTATCATGATCTTGATAAGTTAAAAATATTGAACTCATGATCTCTTGAAGTTATTATGGCCCTTATCAGGGTTCTTATAATTACATAATTACAAAATAAGCATAAAGACTTCATTAGAGTTCAGATATATCTCAAACCATGGAGATAATAGCCTTTGAATACTTGAGTAGATATTGATGGGATGATCATGAGTTAGTTCAGTAACCCTAGACCCTAAACACTTATGGGGTTTTTTTTTTCTCTTTGAACAACCAAACACTTCTACTAATCCTGTAAAATCCCCCCCTAAAGACCTAAACACTAATAATTAAATGAATAATAGTATATAACTCTTTAAAAGGGTGACATGGAGATCATTCATGTACGTTTACACAATTATGTTTTAGAACATCTTTACAGTTTGGTCTACTCTAGTTGGATCTGTTTAACTTAGTTAATTATCATCTAGCTACCGAACCAACTCTAGGTTTACTATCAGAAATAGGTTACCATCGTAGAGAAAATCATACTTTTTTGTTTAACTAACTTGATTGATGTGAATGATATTTGCTATTTAATAAATTATAGGTTAGTTAACAATTAATATGTAATTTATTACTTAATCATACAAAAAGTTTAACTTTTGATTCATAATCCATCAAATCTTTATAAAATCGAAATACTAGTTTTGTATACAAAAAGTTTCATATGTTATTGACGGAAGGCGTTCCCGGGTATCTCACCTACCCATGCAAAATAATAAATAAATATATATATATATTTTTTTGGATCTTGGATTCTTAGTCATCACTCTATTTAATAAATACACAATTTTTTTACCTTTACCAAATAAAGTACATCATTTCTGATGTGGCTTTTTCATCACCACCAGTGCTACCCACCACCATATATATAAAGTACCCTTACTATCCATCATGTTTCTAAAGTATTACTAATACATTTAGTGTCCGGGGATGATCCATTTGTTGAATATGTACATGCACATAAAGTAACATATATTAGTTAAACCTGTATATATGTGTGAAACTGTACGCCCTGCTTATTTTAACGTTATTTTAGTAATCTCGTGAAAATAATGTTAAAAGTGGCGGAAGGTTAACCAGGCATCATGTGGTGGCGTTAATAGCCGAAAGACAAGGGTACATGCATGATCACCGGTGTCCTGATGATCAGGTGTTATGTGTCTTATGTTCAAGGCTTGATGCAAAACTACTATCGAGCCGGGGGTCTCACCAGAATCAACCTCTCTATCCCTATGGGGTAAAGGTAACGTTGTCTACATCTTACCCTCCTCAGATCCTACCATAGCTTTGCTATTGGTGGGATATACTGAGTACGATGATGATGATAATGACGATGATGATGATGATGATATTAGTTAAACCTGTGCTTAATAATCGATTATCAGTTGACACAACTTTTTTCTAGTCCAAATGTATCTTGTCTTTACCACAGATAATTTTCATTGGTTAACAATAATTGTAGTTTTACTAATATTACTGGTTTGTTAATTTAATTACTTTCTTCCCCACAAAGGAAATAGGGTATTAACTATTAAGTAGTCAAATATATACATTATGTAGTCATTTCCAACCGGATGATCCTTATTATGTGGTGATTTGTTGTTACATAATGTTATTAGCTATATTTTCCACCAGCATCAAGCTTCTTGGCCCTTAGCCTATTTAGAACCTAAACAAAAAACAATTCATGTGTCTAGAGAAACCATTGCTTATGCATGCATGCATGCTAGTGTATGTGAATCAAGGTGGGACAGACTACGAATGTGAGGTAATAAGAAGCAAAAGGACTGGTTATTTGACAAGAGTATGCATGGAAACCGACACCGATCGATATGGGAGATGCGCAGTATTTAAACTGGTAACAGAAGTATTAAAAGGTTTCAGTGGTTCATTTTCTTGAAATCTGAGGGAAATGGATGATGTATCATGAATGGTAAGAAGCCCAGTAACATGCCTACCCATTACCCAACTAGCCATGTTCACCTTTGATTTTGACATATATTATATGATTTGTCGGTAACTCGAATGATTGACTTGTATATGGGTAGGTGGGAATGCGGATGAGGAAGGAAACGACAAAATTTTCACTTCGTTTGAACTTGAATTTAAACTTAGAGAAATATTTAACTTACCATCATAAGGAAAGTGTGTTGTGACCAAGCAATGCAATTTATTAGTACGTTGTTATGTTAATT